>NC_073702.1:62756578-63059609 GCF_023634085.1 Falco cherrug
GATTTATAAATGTGTTTAGGCTTAATTGAAACTAAGATTTTCCTGCACTGAGTTCAAGATGACTGTGCGTTAATATATAGAGGTTCATTTTAAGTAGATGTATAGAATTAAAACCTGATATCTACGTGACTTTTTTTCTGTGTTTTAGCCTTCAAGCTACTTTTTTTCTAATAAAGGTTAAACTCTGTTCTAAACAATCAAATTACTTCTGATCTTGAGGTATTTGATTTTCACAAATAACCCCAACCAAAACACTGACCTTAAAAATTAATTTGTAAATATTTTACTTCAGAACTTTTAGTACAAATAATAAAGAAAACAAATAAAATAGTAAAAATCTCCAGAGATCATACAGATTTTTGAATGGTTATACTTGTTAGCTGCATGTTTGTCATCCACTACAGCTACAAAATATGTAAGCTTTAAACCTTTTAAATTATTACATATATGAATATGAATAGTATTAATAGGTACATTCTATTATGAATTAGATTTCTAATTATTATTCATAAGTTCTGGAATTTTTCATTAGTATTATGGAATTTTGATTTACATAGCAATGTTATTATGTCTCATAATTAGACAGCACATAAGCATTGTTCACGACTGATGATAAGAATGGTTCACTACCTCCTCATTGCTGAATTTCAGGGTGATTAATAATGTGCAGCTTTTATAATCTGGGAGTCTTGCACAGCCAATAACTATAGGTATAACTACGCTCTGCTTGCTAACTTTCAATACGTTTGAACAACTGATCTAAATACTATTTTAATATTCCATGTTTACTGGAAAGCAAAGCTTGTTCTCGTGATGGAGTTTTATCTTGTTTGCATTTGTTGACTAGTGAAAATGTGGAAGAGAAAGAAAGACTAGAATATATTCAGAAGATAAACCAGATTTCTCTGATTAGTGTGCACAGATATGAACTCCATACTTCACCAATGATAGATAACAGGTCAGTAATGAATGTTGAATACTGTCATTTAACAGCTGGGATGTGAATGTATGGGAAGCAAAAAACTCAGCAATTTGGAAGTAAAGCAGATGGTCATTGAAGTTTGCAAGAATAAATAACATAACATGGCTGATTTAAGAATTCACTTGTAAGTTTGTAGGACTCGTATGTATGTAGTTACCTGATCAAGCAGCCAACCACCAGACCATGGATGTCCAGGAAAAGGAGTACACCTGCATATTATGTTTTTCTTAAGATGTCAAAGAAAAATGTCTGGGTCAGCTGGAGTACCTTGACCACATACATCATTAGAATATTATACAGACTTGGACGTGAAGGAGGACTTAAGCTCTTAAGGTGTAAGACATAAATTGAAGTGTCTACATGGAAATAACTATATGTGGGGTAGACATCTAAGGTTGGATTATAATCACTAGAGGATATGCCAATACATTTAAAGCTCATTTATTCTGATAAGCAACTCCTAATGCTCCATTCATACTAATAAATTAAATCTGCCTAGGCAGATTCTGGGCACTGAGGTCACCTGGCAGAGACTGGCATGTGTCTGTGCCAGTTAAAAGTCCTGTGTTTTAACCTACAAATTGTCTATTGTAACAGTCCCTGTACCATTTTAATAGCTAGAAGATGTCATGAATTGTCCAAGATTAATGATGGCTGGAATGAGTCAAATTAATGGCAGGAAATGTTCTAAGCTTGCTGTTGCAGACACTTGCTTTCCACTGCCAGGAGGATATCTAAGCCTTGCTGAATTTATTGTGGTAGAAGCAACATAACTGTCTACTGCCATTTGAGATGCTTAGGGTGCGCCACCTGCCCTTCCGCTGCTACTCTAGAAGGGGAATGCTCTGACATGGCTCCTGTATCATATCTTTCAACCTTGTGTGGATATTTTGCATATCCAATAAATTCCCAATTTACACTAGACAGCTAAATATAGGCAAGGAAATAGAACTTCAGGTGAACTGAATTGCCCTCTGGAGTCCTTCAGACTTTACTTGTTAGAGCTCCATTGCCTTTAATAGGAGTTAGAAACTGAGATGACATGCAGATTCCTAATCTGGTTTTGAAACTTACCCTAGATGCTGGAAATTTTCTGCTTGTATCCCTTAAAATTTAATTAAAGTTATTTATTAATGCTTTTCAGCAAGACTGTATTATATTGTGAATGCTTCATTGTTATATAGTTTTGGTTTTATCTGTTACAGTAATTTTAATGATAAATTTGTCTGCTTTAGAAACATGGACTATGCCAAAGAACAATAAATTTGGGCAGCTCATTATACAAAATATTGAAGTAAGTTAATGAAAGGAGAAAAAAGCTATTAGGATAAAATAATTTACATGTATACATAGATAGCATATATATCTGTTTTCCAGTAAGAGTTTAACTTTGCAATAAGAATGTGTTTACTGAGGGGAAAAACAGAGAACAAAGAGAACTTCTCATTCATGGTTTTCAGCAAAAGGAAACTGGACTAATGATTAGTTAGAAACTGAAAGAAAACTCAGTCCAGGCACTGATAGAGTATGGCTTGATCGCTAGGTCTCTGAAGAGCCCTATCTAAGTTAAGAAAGTTCCATGTAGCCAGCAAAATCGGGCTGAAAATGATCAGTCTCTGGGTTATGGTTAGAATGAGGCCTGTTATATGTTATTCGAGAGATAGGGGTAAGTATGTGGTGAGGGAGAAGTAATACTGATTGAGAGAAGCCGTTCTGAAAAAATACAGAAAAGACTAACACACACACACCCCCAAGATATTAATCAATAAAAGACATTCAGAGAATTAATAATTATGCAGCTGAGAAAATATAGAAGTTGCCTATATAAATGGAAAAATAGCTGAGTGGGAAAAAATCTAATTGTTTTGGTAAAGGAATGTTTAATTGTTAGTGGTTTGAATTAATCCTATGGTATTTTTTCCATCACTTTGGTAAATACAGTGAGAAAATGTTCTGACTTGTTATCCATTATTTCTTTCAACATCATTAGCAGCTTCCAAGAAACTTTGAAGAAAACTGCTTGTAATGAAGTTAATAATACATATATTTTATCAGGAAAGGTTACATCTGTCTAGCATTTCAATTTGGCTACCTCTTACTAATGTAGTGGTTAGAATTATGATAAAAATCATTAGATCAGGTAGAATGACTCATCCATTACAGCCTGAAGAAAAGTCAATATTGACACTCCCAATGATCTCATATGCATCTTTCATGTATAATTGGTTGATGCTATTATGTACCTGTGATCACGCTTTCCAGGGAGGAAACTCCGGTAAGGTTAAGTTCAATAATCCTCACAAGTAATGATGGTTAGAGGACCTGAATATTCTTGATAAATTTTAGATTAACAGACAAGATGACATTTAAGCATGAGATGTGAGCAATGATTAAAAGAACATTATGAAGAAAGGATCATACTGTGGTTTCACTAATGTGTCATCTTTTCAACAGTTTAGGTTTCTATAATGATCCTTGGATACTTGCTTCAGCTACTCCACGCAAAAGAACCCCAGTGTCAAAGATTTCCTCATACCAAAGTTGATGGCTTCAATTCTTCCCTCATTTCTTTACTAAACTAGCATTATTATCTTTGCAAAACAAGTATAAAGCTGAGTGTTATGCAGTCAATTCTGTATGTAGTGTTTTGTTCTGGCCTTATCCTCTCTTTGTTTATGGCCATATAATGTATATGACATATAGAAGTTCAAAATCCTGAGGGAAGTAAGGAAGGCAAGAGGCAGAGTACAGATCCTGGACTTCACTAGAACAGACTTTAGTCTGCTCAGAAATGGTAGACAGGATCCTGTGAGATGCAGCTGTGAAGGGCAGAAGAGCTCAGAACAGTCTCCTCCAAGCACAGAAATGATCCATCCTCATACTCAGAAAAACAAGCAGACTTATGAGGAGACGATGATGAATAAACAGGCATACTCATGGCTCCAGCGGTCACCAATAAGGGTGTTAAGCAAGACTCAAATTGTAGTTATTAATAGTTTATAATCTGTATGACAGCAAGTTACAAGTAAGTTCCTCAGAAGTCTTTCCTGGGACCTGTTAGCCTTGCTTAACACCCTTATCAGTGACCTGGAGGAGGGAAGGAAATGTACTTTTTTGTCAAGTTAGCAGATTAATATTGAAAGACCAGCCTGCATGTCTGAGGGCAGGGCTGCTGTTCGGAGACTGAGACAGGCTAAAGGAATGGGCTAACAGGAACCTTATGAAATTCATCAAAGTCTTGCATCTGGGATGGACCAACTCCTGCAAGAATACAGTCTGGTTAAGTTACTCTGAGGAAAGGACCTGGGAGTCCTGCTGAACTGTAGAGTCCCATGAGAGCCATAGGAGAAGGGTGTGAACAGGTGCTAAGGCTGTGACTCCTGGAAGAGAGAAAGTAGCATTAGTTTTCTCACAGATCATTTAAAACCAACTTTCTTAATATTACATGGTTGAAATGTATATAATTAGCAATACCTGTAGAAAGCAGATAGAAGAAATATTGTGTTCCAGAAATCGACATTGAAAACCCCTGAACTACAACAAAGACTTTCATCCTCACTTCAATACAAAATATGAGACAATTTATGTGTCAGTCTGTTCACCATTCCAAGAAATGGTCACATTCTTTGACTGCTTCATTGCTCACTAGAGATGTTCAAAGTATTTTTGTACACGTATTGTGCAGGCACCCTTCTATTTTTTCTGCTGAGTGAGATGTATATACTGAAGATAGTGGTTTGATTCTCTGATTCATACTGCTTTGATGGCTTCCTTGTCTTATCCTTACATAATCCTCAATATCTACAATTATTTTCACTGAAAATTTTAACTGCCTGGAATCTCAGGTCAACGATCTTATTTTTAATGAGTGTTTCCATGCATTGTAAAAACCCAACAGCCAAGAAGTCTATAATGCAATCTGCTAGACAGCACACCATGGTCCAAGTCAGCACGGCTGGTACCTGTGTAAGGGTATTACATTCACTGCAGTGGCTGCAGCTCACCTAGGCACACTGAGGCTAGCTTGGCTCTTCTTATGCTCAGAGCTCAGCATGTGCAGCTAAAACAGAGGATCTCTACAAGTCTTGCCAGACCCAAGCTTGTAATAGTACCTTGGTAACAGGGAACAATTTTACAGTTGTCTCCATGACCTGTAGTTGCTGCTAGGATATTTCTGTAGATGTATTACCTACCTTACCATTTAGATGGAGGATTTCTTTTTCCCATCACTTATCCATGGGCATTAAAAGAAATTCCATGGCATTAAAAGAAATCTTACTGTTTTTTCACAATATCGAAACAGCAAATGGAAGCTGTATAGATGAAACCAGTTTTCTAATGGCAAGTGTCCTACTGAAAATAACATTTTTTGTCCCAACTTTTCTTTTATATGTGTACTTCCAGAAAAAAATACATTGCTAGATAAAAAAAAAATGAGCAATATTACACCATACTTTTGATGCTGTCAAGCTGGTCAGTACACAAACAGTGATAATGCTACTGGTTAGCTCAGACATTTGTGGATTACTGAAAGTTGACTTGAGGACTACTAAATGTTAGAGCAGATTTAAGGGACTGAAATTGTTATTCTTTTTGCTTGCTTGTAGTTAGTCACTGGAATATTGTGTGGTGTGGCAGTATCCTTGTTAGTCTTACTCCCCACCAGTGTGTTCCTGAACTGGAGGCAGAACAGAAGCACGTAGCACAGAATTAAACAATAGTTTCCTGCCATTAAGGAATCCCCTTGTGTCAAAGAAATTTACCCTGGAATGCATCTCAGATAAATTAGATCTCTTTTACCTTTGTTCCACAAGAAAAACCTAGTGAAAAAAAAGGAGAAAGCTGCCTCTGTTAAGAAACAGAGGAAGTTTTATGTTTCAGGCCTCTAGGTTATTAGGTGTCAAAGCTTCTTGTCAGCCTGGACTTCAGTGGGGGACATATTCCTACTATCAGAGAGGGAGAGGAGTTGCAGATTTCATGTTCACATATTCAATATATTTAATACTAAATTTACAACAAGTAACCTCCAAACTTTACTGCCCTGAGCCTTTGGAAGAGAGAGTATAACCTGGAAGGATGGCTGTTATCTTTGTCGTCTGAAGAAGAATGTTTCTCATTTGTTGACTCTACAGTTCCCACAGTGGAGGCATTTTTACAGCTGTGAGAAAAATACAGGTCCTCAGCTCAGTACATGAGGGTGTGGGGGGTTGACCCTGGCTGGATGCCAGGTGCTTGCCAAAGTGACTTTGTCACTCCCCTCCTCAAACCAGACCAGGATACTGAGAAACAAAACCTAAATCTTAAAACACCTTCCCCCTACCCTTCCCTTCTTCATGGCCTTAACTTCACTCCTGAGTTCTCCACGTCCTCCCCATCAGTGGCACAGGGGACATGGAACGGGGGCTGTGGTCAGTTCATTGCATGTTGTCTCTGCTGCTCCTTCCCACTCAGGGGGAGGCTCCTCACATTCTTCCCCTGCTCCAGCATGGGCTCCCTCCCATGGGAGACAGTTCTCCAAGAACTTATCCAACATGAGTCCTTCCCATAGGTTGCAGTTCTTCACACACTGCTCCAGTGTGGGTTCATTCCACAGGGCACAGTCCCTTCTGGAACAGAAGATCTTGGGGTCCCCCGCAGGGTCACAAATCCTGCCAGCAAACCTGCTCCAACCTGAGCTCCTCTCTCCACGGGGCCACAGGTCCTGCTGGTAGCCTGGTCCAGTGTGGGCTTCCCACAGGGTCACAGCCTCTTTGGAGCATCCACCGGCTCTGGAGTGGGGTCCTTCACAGGCTGCAGGTGGGTACCTGCTCCAGCGTTACCCTCCATGGGCTGAGGGGCACAGCCTGCCTTACCATGGGCTGCAGGGGAATCTCTGCTCCAGCACCTGGAGCACCTCCTGCCTCCTTCTGCACTGACCTGGGTGTCTGCAGTGGTGTTGCACTCATGTATTCTCACACTGGCTGGCATTGGCTGCATTGGACATAAGGGAAGCTTCTAGCAGCTTCTCACAGAAGCCATCCCTGCAGCCCCCCCGGTACCAAAAGCTTGCTGTGCAGACCCAACACAAAGGCATATCAGATATTCTGCTTCCTTGTAAGTATCTTTGCAGCAAAGTCCAGTTTTGATGCAGATTTTTTTCCCCTGAAGGGTTAAAAATAGAATTTGACCATATAGAGGATAAAAGAGTAGAAGGGAGGAAGGGAAGAGAAGGAAAGAGAAGGGAAATCAGTATCATCAACATTCCCAACAAGTCAACAGCTGATTCTGGCCAGATTTCCGAAAGGAATATAATTGCAGATAAAATGCAATCATACTGAAATAGATTTGTTGTGATCTCATGATAGTCTGATCTACGGTATTATGAATGAGAATTGCAGGATTACATTAGCGGGGGATGGGGGTGGGCAGTGGGAGGGATGGGGCATGCCATCACATAAAGTATGCTGTTAGCCCCCAAACATGCATGCTTACAGCAGAAACAGAACAATTGCGTCAGCATTTGTCATGGCTATCTGCTCATAATTATACCTTTTAGTTAAGGAAGAACTTCTGTTGCATTAGACACCACCAGTTTCTTTATAGGCACATATATATTCCTATACAACTTTACTGTGATTTAAAAGCTGATAAAAACATATTGATGTCTTTACTACTGAATAAATAGGAAAAAAGTAAGGAGTAAGGATGAAAGATTTCCGTTGCTTGATATGAGAAAATACAGAAATATTTTTTTAAAAAAGAAATTTTTTTCTAGGCACAACTTTTACAAATTCTAGTATATATAAATTGATGCTTACGAGTCTTCTCAGACCATGGTTCAGTAATACAGTCAATGGTAAATCTTAACATAGGTCTTATAGTGTAGGGTCAGAAACGTTGCAGAGACACCCTGCTGCAGAGTGAGACGAGCTTGCATTTCTTTTTCAGATATGTCCAAAAAATAATAGTGGGCTAATTTGCTTTTGCAACTTTTTGGCAACTATTTATCTCTCCACACTATTCTAACTTTGCGCTGAATCAAATGTTTTCTGACAAGTGCTGGTGGTATAAAGCATGCGTAAAAACAGGGAGCCAGAATACTCTGAGGGGTGGTCTGCATCATGTGTTCTGGCTAATTCTACAGAATGTGATTGTGTGCCTATGTCTGGCCTAGATCAGGTTACTGCTGCTGGGTAACGTGACAGTGGGGAGATCTGGTACTGGTGACTGTGGAAGCACAGCATCCTTGCTGCGCACTTGGTACATGGCTTCTCAGACTTATGCCTGACTTTGCCTGTGGAAAGCAGTTGCAACAGAGGTGAATCTGCTTCCCCATGCAAAGTCCATAGCTGGATTAATTCAGAAGTTCCGTAATGCAAGTTATGTACAAGGAGTAGACTACACAAGAACTAGCTGCAAAACCGTGGAACTTGGTCTAACGTGGCACACTAAAAGAAATTTTGAACATACTGAGAAAACAAATATCCTGGGGTTTTAATAACACAGAAAAAAGGTTTGAGGGGTTAGGCAGTTTGCCTTACACTAATTTGCCAATATTTTTTTCCCTAACACAAGCACTTCAAGGTACAAATATTACCTCATGAACTTTTTTTTTTTTTTTTTACACATTAAGGCTGTGAATGTCTTGCTAAGACATTACAATGAATAGTCATGAGCAGTGTTCTACATCTAGCCTCAGACAGAAAGGGCATGTTAGGCATGTGGGATGAGTAATAAGAATCCTTGAAAGTGGAGACTGCTTTAATTTACACCGGAAACAAGTATAAATACGGCTCAGAGTATGACATGTGCAGCTTTACTTATTCAAGTCAGTGCTTAGGAACAGGAAACACATCCCCTTGGTGTGAAGCCGATGGAGCTCACACTGCCTGATCAGTTTTGCTTACTTTCGATATCACTACTTAGGTGTGCCACCCTTCCATAGTTTACATGGATGCAGTTTACCCACCGATGTCAATGGAAGAGGCATCTCTGTAAGTGTTGGTGTACACAGGTTTTGATGCCATTACTGAACGCTCTGCCATAGATAAATGAATTTGTTCAGGTGGTGTGCGAGAGGGAGGGTCAAAGGCTTCTATATAGTACTACACTAAGCTGTATTTTCATAACAATTAACGCCACATCTTCACAAAAAGAAAGATTTTCCTTGTAGTACACAATGAAAAAGTAGCAAGGAGGTAGTAAGTCACCTGAGTAAAGTATATACTGAAAATAAGAGCTAGTTTTGCTTTATATCTCATCTTTTTTGTCTTTGAATTTTCTTTCCTGTCATCTGAAAAGACAGAGAGAGGGAAAGGGGGGGAAAAAACCCAAACCCCCAAAGCTTTAATAAAGTGTTACATGTGACAGAGCAGATAGACACCTAGTGAAGAGAGGAGACATCTTTGGCAAAGTGACATTGAGAGCTTTCAGAGATGCTTGCTTTGTTCATGCTGGAGAAATCTTCTGTGTGCGCAATAATCTGCAGCCACAGCCTTGAAGCTTTCTTTCTCTCTCTATCACCTTTCCCCTTCCTGCCACCTTCGTTCTCAACATACCTGAAAACCATCAAAATGAGCTGGAAAGCTCTCAGCTGTTTTTCATATTATCAAGTGCATAGATAGTCAAATAAAGGAAGGTATATTTTGGGGTTTTTTTGTTGTTCTGTATTTTCCTCCTTTATGTGGCTTTTAGTACTTGGTCGGCTGGGTTTTGCTTGTTTCAAAGAAAAAAACTGTTTTACACCATCAGAGCACTGTTACCACCAGTGAGCACCAACAGTAATGGACTTCATGTATAATTCATGCAATCAAAACTTTGCAACTGTGCAAAATTGTGTACCCCACATCCTGTGCCTCCAAATCGGCTTCCATAAACTGTCAGAAGTTACAGCAGTGTGGCTCACTGAGTGGTCATAAACTGAAGCACTAATGAACTGCCTGAACAGCACCATAGAGAGTCATTTAATCAGCCTCTGGTTTTAATTTTGATCTGCTGACAGGTGGCCAAAAGTACTGAAACACTAAAAGGAAAAAAGAAAACCCAAAGTAGTTATCGCTAAACAGAATAGGAAACACATAAAGAGATTTTAATCAAGGCTTTACTTTTGATGACCAAAATAAAAGATTACTTTGAAAACACCTAAGCATTTATAGTATTAAATATGGAAAATCCACTCTCCAGCTTAATAATTATGGAATTGGATATGAATTACTGAAGTAAATGCCTTTGAGACATTGTGGCCAGGGAGGTGTGTTATCTCAAATTTACATATGCCTTAGAGTTTTTTAATAAGATTTAAAAATAACTGCAACTTTCCAGCTCCCCAGATTATACTTGTGCTCCTTTTCTTTCTTCCTCTCCCCATTTACATTGATTTGATCTAATCAATGGCTTCCTGAATTTAGGCAGTACTGACTGTGCCGCCTCAAGAGACAAGAGTAGAACGAAAGGTTTGTGAAATCTAAATCCATTACGTTTTACTAAATGCACCAAGTGAAAACTCAGCTGCTGAAGTCAAACAATACTTATTTTTGCCGTTGAGCCTAGTGAGTGTGTGACCTCACCCACAAGCTGAGCTCAAGTACAGTCAAAAACTGTAAAGAATGATTTTATTATTCTCCCCATAGCCAGTAATAGATGACTTCTCCATACAATTGGAATACTCCTTCAGTTTTTAGAACATTCTCTACAACCTCATGACAAATATATATGCTATCCACGTGTATCTGTAATCTCTGCTTCTTACTTTCTAAATTCATGATATTGATATTACCCAGGGGTGTGAGAGGTTAATTATGTTTCTGTAAAAACATACCTGATATTATCATTTTGAGATGTGTCAGCATTCAGCATTGCTGTGTGGCCACTGGATTTAGGACTTAGACAAAAGATAAATTACCATCTTCGAATCACTTGTTTTCTCCTTCTATTATGTCCTCTCTTATTTGTTCAAATCTATGAAGTCTCCAACTTTTCAGTCTTACAGCTTGCATAGTTACATCTATGCCTGCATCATCCATGATGCTGAAAACAGTACTTTCAGTTCACTTTATTGGGAATTATAGTTGCACTGAAGCTACTTTAGATGGTAAATTTAATATAAACTAAAAATGCACAAATACTGTGCATTGTATTTTGTATTGCATATTGTATTTTGGAGTGTGTTACATTAACTATCCCCCCAAAAAAAGGAGCTTGGAATCTACTTAGCCGAGAGAACAGTGTCTACAAAGGAGTTTAATAGTTTAACTTACCTTCTTCAAAAATTCATGGGAATGTTTTCCTCTGTACAGCTGCACATGTTCACATACTTTACTGCTGTCCCGTCTTCAACAACATTCACATCTTAACAGCTGGATAGCTGTATTTCCTCTTAGCTTAAACTTCTGAGTAGAATCAGTGTACAGCCCCTGTGGAGCAGAGATAGAAAAGCCAAAGTAGTAACAATATACAGGATGGTAATATGTTTGGGATCAGAAAAGAAATACCATGAACTTCCACTTAGAAGTACATGAAAAAGCATCTTTCTGCCCACAGCTGTTGTTTGATCTTTTCAAAACATGCCTGGATATAACAAAATCCCATTGCAAATCTAAAGCAGAAATGGCAGATGTTACACTTGCTATTCTGCATCTGAATCTCATCGTGGGTGCCAACTTTTAACTAGCCTTTCTCCTTCCTCGTTGCCATGAACAAAGACAGTGAGACTTTGTCCAGTCTCTGATTTCATTTGTGCACTGAGTTAGTCATTCTGCTAAGGCTGCTGCATCTGATTCAAAGGACTTATAAAACATAGTGTCACCTTTATTTCAAGTATGTTTTATCTCATGAACATTCCTAACAACCTTCTATATAGAAGGAACAAAGACGAGATCAATCTTGGCAATATTAATGTGTATAAATCAGCTGAGGAGAAGCACACTGAACCAATATACCATTTGGTATAAACAGAAATAACTCAGGAATAACTCTTTAACTTCTGCTAGTAGCAACTGACACAATGAGAAAACGTGATGTAAAAAACAAGGCCCACAACATTCGTATGTAACATTGATCACCTTTTTCTAAAAAGATCAGTATGACTCCTATATAGACTCTGCTTTGAAATATAGTGGTCCAGAGTCTTGAAAATTCTGAGCATCCTGTAAATTGCTTTTCCACTTTTTGATGAACTGCCTCATTAATTACAAAAGACAGCAAACTGATTTTGTGTGAGCTGGTATGCAGATAGTGTTCATCTTGGTGTATATGCTACATAGAGGAATTTCTGTTGGATACTGCCCACTTCTTTCCTTTTCCCCAGCTTATTAGGTCCTGACTGTACATGAAAAAGGTTAAAGAAAGTTCCAACAATCATAGGTACAGACAAAACAGAGCAAATGTACAAAAAATTCATTGCAGAAATAGTTCTGAATTTTCACCCACATTCTTTGACATTTTTGTCTTCAGCTTTGTCTTCTGAATTGAAATTACAGTTAGACAAAGGCTGTGTCAACGCTGATAGAACTAGGAGAATTTCCAGGATATATCAGCACCAAAACCAGAAGTACACTGACAACCCTACGCCTTGTCTCTGCATGAAGAGTGTCTAAGAGCAGAAAGGAGCTGCAAAGTACCCTGGGTTTCTACCCCATACAGTTTTGTCTCAGGTTGTCACTTAACTGAGATGTGACCAGAGACAAGAAGAAACATATCTTGAAGGCATCTAGAAAGGAAAGGCAACATTCTGTTAAGAAATGTCCTGTAAGAAAAGTCGCTATTTCATAATTGGAATCCATAGAACCATTTGATTTGTAGAAATGGTAGAAAATGGCTACCTGAAAGCTACCAAACTGAAGAAAATAATCTAACTGTAAACCTTTGTGATCCTATATCTTTACCAAGGAAAATACAAAACTACTGCCTGTACAGTAAGGAAAAAACCTACTCCGCATACTATGAGTTATCCTGTAGGTCTTGTGTTCCCAGTGTGCCTGCATGCCCAAGAGGCGGCAGCAATAGTCATATGTACCTTCCGCCTCTTTGGTAAATTGGCCAGATAGGTTGAAGCACCACAGGGGTCTCGTGATAACTAAAAGGGCATAAAGAACTGTGAATTGTGGAGGATGAACCAGACCTTTCCAAGCCTTGTACTGCATGCAGAGGGCAACCTTACCTGAAGGCCCTCTACCTTCTTAAAATTTTTATTCAGATTGATGTTTTATTACAAAGCCCTGGCAGCTGTAGGACAGAACTGCGCTTGCCAAATGGCACTACTGAGCAAGCGAAAATGGTCCAAACTCTTTGGGACTTCTTAGTGTTTGTTCACTGTGTATCTGTCTCATTTTTCCCACATGATTTTATAAAATTGTCTTCTGAAGAAATAATAAACCACCCCCCCCCCCCTCGCATTTTGGTCATTAATTTTATGATACATGGGTAGTTTTGGAATTAATCTTATTTTTTTCATTTTTACCAAGACCTCTTTATTTAGGCAAACTATTATAGAATTACATCTCAAACAAAAATTTTACTTTCACTCATCATTTCCATCTTGGCAGTGTAAGAGTTGCACACAGTAGCATCTTCTTGGATGGGTTCTCCTGACACTTGAACAATGAGCATTCCTCTTCATCACCAAGTAGCATCTCTTGCACTCCTGAATAAATCAGAAAGAGACTTGTCACGTTTGCAAGACTAAATATTCCTGCTCTTCTTGGTTCTGCAATACAATTAATTTTTATTTCACATATTGCATCGTTAATGTGCATTTTCTCTGTAACTCCATTCAGACTCCATTTCTGACCTCAGATAAAATGAGCTTATGTGTTTTACATACCTTTACATTTTGTATTTCAGTTTTCAACCCTTTAACTGCTGGACACAGCTATGCTGAAATTGCAGGGAGACTGTTCTTAACTCACTAATTTCTTTAACCATGCAGTAGTCCAGGTAAAACCACTAGATTCTGGGGTTTTTTTGACTGTGGGAGTGAATTTGTGATTCAAATCCAACTGTAAAAGTTACGATATATTAAGGTTAAATTGTAGAATGATTCAAATTATGCTCTTATACTTAAAACTTCCTGCATCACTAATAATTTTTTCTTCTGTAAATTGCCTTTTGGCTACTCAATATATAAAAAAGCATTAAAAGGAACCAAACCCTGACCCAAAAACCTGTGTGCTGCTTGCATCTGCATGCACAGTCACTGATTTTACAAGACACACATAGTGCCTTCATATCTGAAAGCAGACCTTGCTTCTGTAGTGCCTAGGAATAAGAAAATAATTTGCTGTTTACAAGGCTGTGCTTTCTCTTGTTTTTTATGTCTGAACTGGTAAAGCTTTTTCTATACACCATAAGAATTAAGGTTGCAAATGTCAATAATACATGCCTGAATCCCTAACAGAATAAGTCTCTTTTATGCTGCTTCATGTTTTATGCAAATTAGGTTTTTGCTTGATTTTCTACTGCTAGAATATATCAAGCTTTAATGGACCCAGACAAGAATTGGATTGCAAAAAGTTAGAGCTACTGTCATAATCTTTATAAACAACTGAAGGAAAGAGTAGAAAAAAAAAGTACATGGGGTGAAGGGTGGCATGATTAGAGAAGGAGAAATTTTGTAAGATGCTTTATAGCAAATGGTCTGAAAATTGAGATTATGGATATACAGTGAGATTTCAAATTATGTCCAGTGGGATGAATATTTTCAGCATGAATTCAGCATGAATTCCTATGTAAGTGTTACTATTTCAGCTGAAGCAAATTCTACGAAGATTTTTGCTTCCTCCAGGTTAGACTGTCATATTCTCTGTGTTCACATTTAACAGTCATTTATCCAAAAATATAATTTCAGCTAGAGATATCTATTAGTAGCAGAACAAAGCACTTAAATATTTAGTTGACAATGGTGAGGAAGAAGATGAAGTATGAAGACCTGTAAAGATGTACATACCTGTGAAAAGACTCACTGGGGACTTTATTCTTATCTCATTAAAGTCCCTGGGAGCTTTGCAATTATCTCTAGTGGGCATAACAGATGAATGCCTCATCTCATAAAAAGCACTATGTACATTTACTAAGCAGTGTGAATGTCTTTGCAGGATTGAGGGTTTTAAGGTCACTTGAGTCCTTGTCCTATAAATTAATACACAATTTCTGCCATTGTCAGTCATTCCTAGGAATGGTCGTTTTGAGACGAAAAAGCTGTTTGTTGTGTTGCAAGGTGTGGTTTTGTTTTTTTTTCTTTCATTCATTGAGAAGATTACTTAGTAACAATAGGATGAGAAAGAACAGGAGCTAAATCTGCATGAAAGTGCATAGGCTATGTTACTGTCCTGCGTCAGAGGCTTCAGCATTCAAATGGTTTCCAGAAAGTAACTCTCCACTAGGTAGAAAACACATCACTTAGAGCAACAAGACTGCAGCAGAAGCCTTGGTGAATATTTGAATATTTCACCCATTTCTCTTGAAATATTGACCATTGACCCATTCCTAATCGTGAAACATATCTACTTCTAATGTCCTATAAAGTCTTGTTAGTTGAAAGTTTTTGCAATGCAATTATAACTGATATTTTTGTTTTGGAGTTCTTATTTCCTTAACAAATACAATGAAAAACTGAGGAATAGTGGTAATCTTGTGAATCATGTCCTCTGCTGGCAGCTGCAAATGTTACAAAAAAGTTCTGAAAGATTAATATTCATTGACATAGACAGGTAGAGTTATCTGGATAGATGTTTCTGTCAGCTTGTTTGATTGCTTTTTAGAATGTTTCTAAAGTGTACTTCCTGCACAGTTTTAATTCTACTGGGCAGTAATGAGTGCCAACAGATTAAAATAACTTCAGTTGACTCAGAAATAGTTCAGAGTGGAACTGTAACAGAAGTTAATTTTTTCTGTTATGTGTTTGAGTGTGTAGTCCCAGCTTGAAAGTCGCGTTGACCTCTCGCGCTAATACAGATCAAAAGCCTTATTGCATGAGAACTTGGAGCAACATCATCCAAGGAAAACACAAAGTTTGTGAAACATGGTGTTTGTCCCCAAATTCTGCTTTTCCCTAGCGGCTGATTTGAGAGTGATCCCATCTCACTTTTGTCTTTTTAAGAAGCAGCTGTTGAAGTACAACATCCCTGAAACAACCTGGGGCTGACCTGTTACTGCAGACGAGCTCATGTTAGCAGATGCAGATTTTTTGACTTCCTCTGAAGATCTTTCAGCTGTGCACTACAGTGGTAACTGCAAAATTTGTCTTTCACTGCAAAAATGTTGGAATGACATGCTCCAATTTACAGGTTTTTTTAATCATTGAAATACCTGACTGTGTAAGGTTTTTTTACATGTGATTTCTTCAAATGAAAAGGAAAAGCAAGGTCCTGGCTACCTGTGCATCATTACATCTTAAATTTATCCTGTGCAAAATTATCCTTTTAGACTACTATTAATCTAGTCTTTCGGTGTTCTCCCATTTCCACTGGAAGTTATATTATGTGCTTACAGATCCAAACAACTTATAGTGGTGGTGTTTTAAATATTTGTGATGTTTCAATCAGAAATTTTCTACATAAGGTACACCATTTTAATATTGTGTTTGGATGCCTCAGGCTGAAAACAGTAAGAGTATGATAGGGTATGAAGGATTTTAATTCCTTCTACATAATCTGTCTAGTACTCAGAGGTATCCCTATTCTGTAAATCATTGCTTACATTACTTATAACAAGGGGCAGCTGTGATTAGCAAACTCATTTTTCATCTGTTGGATTACTCAAACACAGCAGAGCTTTTATGCCCTCAAATATGTATATTTTTAAAATTACATTCTGTGAAAAAGTAAGTAACAGTTTATGAAGTAAAATATGGATTATCATCATAACATTTGCATTTAAAACAAATATTAAATCTATTCTTTCATGAGGTAACATTTTCATGACAAAAAGGTATCTTGGACCGAATATATTTATTATCTGTGTCATGCTATAACACAGTAAACATCAATAATTTTGATTACTAATGGGAAATCATACCGTGAGCTTCCTCCATCAATTCTGGATGAGTCGCTATGTCTTGAGAAATCAGCCAGCCTGTAAATGATATTATAGCACAGTAAGAACACAGGTAATTTCATAATAACCTGCTTAAGTAAGAGCACATAATAGGTACCAATTAGCCATATATCTGAATTTGTTTCTATGGAGTAAGAACAAGGTACTTTGCTATTACAATTCAAATAAAGAAAGAAAAAGGCATATTACAAAGACATGTAGAAAAAGCTATTAGAAGTACTCAGTCATGTTTATGAATAGCAAAAAATGCTTTTTGTATAGCTTTCACATAAAAATATGTTTGCAGGTCCTACTATCAGTAATACTGATCTTAATACAAAGCATTGCAAAAGTATGTAAAAATAAAATGAGCTATAGAAAAATAATGGTAATTCACATTCAGCTTACTCACAGGTAGTGACTGTTCTTTTAAATAGGAGTCCAGAGAAAACATCTGACCTTGATTATTCTGTTTTATGAATGTAACACATAGAAAATATCTCCCTTATTAGCTATTTAAATTTTAATATTAAAAAATTTTATATCTTATGCCTGTTACTACACACACGTAAACACATAAAGGCATTGATACACGTTTTCATCACTTTTGTATGCCTTACCAGAATTCTCTTGAATGTGGGAAACAAAGATATGTTGTGAATAACATTACCTGTGCACTCAATTTCTGTTTGATGTTAGAAATAACATGACATTTTGCTCACTGTCAGAATATTATAAAAATAGCATGATAACTATTCACAAAAACTTTAAGGAATTCCTGACTAGTGACTTTTCAATTTTAATTTTGTGGTGGTCACATTTCAAAACTCTACCATTATTTTCACTGAATTATTCTTTATCGTCTGTTTCTGTGTAGAATAATAAGAATATATTCAGCTCCTACTGAAGTCAGTAAAAATCCTGATTCATACATTAACTATGTAGCTCCAGTAGAGTGTGATATAAAGGACACGAGATGAAAGATTACACTCTGTAAAACATCATCACCAAGGCAGTGAAAGAGGAATGTAGGTGTTTGAAAGAAGGATCTTTAATTTCTGAAAGGCCAGTTTAGTTGTATAAAATATAGTAAGATGTTGGCAAGTGCTCCCAAGCCTATAAAACAAGGTAAAGGTGCTGTACTAGCATTTTTCTAGTTTTAGATGTATCTTGGGTATTATTACAGGTGGTAAAGAAGAAAACAAGGAAGAAAAAACAAATGAAAACTTCAGCTGTTCGTGCTTCTCTCCACAGGCTGCAGCTCCTGCCAGGAGCTTGCTCCTGCGTGGGCTCTGAATAGGCTGCAGCTTCCTTCAGGGCATGCCCACCTGCTCTGGCGTGGGGTCCTCTACCGGCTGAAGGAGCACAGCCTGCCTCACCATGGGCTTCACCATGGGCTGCAGGGGAACCTCTGCTCCAGCACATGGGGCACCACCTCCCCCCCCCCCCCCCCCCCCCCCCCGCCTTCGTTGACCTTGGTGTCTGCAGGGTGGTTTCTCTCACATTTTTTCTCACTCATCTCTCTCACAGCTGCTGCACATTTTTTACCTGTTCTCAGAGGTGCCACCAGTGCCGTGGATCATCTTATCTTTGGGTCCTTTTTGGAGCTAGCTGGAAATGGTTGTGGGGGCCAGGGAGAAGTACCCAACCTCTTCTCACAGAGACCATCCCTGCAGCCCTTGTGCTACAAAAACCTGGCCACACCAGTCAGTCATCACATGCAACATATGACATCTATATCTTTTTTGGGGATTTAACTCAAGGTTCTGATTTTATCCTATTTGCCACTATGTTCTGCAACTTCAACTAAAAGTGAGTTGGAGGGGTGTGCAATTACTGTTACTACCTGTATAGGTAAGCCTAGAGTCACTGGGCAGGTTAGAGAAGGTCATTACATCCAGAGAAGACAGATTTTTCAGTCTTGCAAAGCTTCTCTTTTTCTACACAAAACTCCTTGATAAAGGATCAAGACCTCTGGTGCCACACAAAGAAAAAAGAGGGGAAAAAAGGAAAAAGAAAAAAGGAAAAAAAATTATTGCAGATTTATACTACGTGCTATGATAACACTGTTTAATTTCTACTGCTGTACACGTTTCTGTTAGCACAGTATTTAAGATGTTTATTGAGAATAAAATATTTAAAGTTACTTATCTATTTATATTATATAAAACAATAAAAATTTTCTGCATATAATGAAGTCAATTCCAGTTGTGCATAACGGTAGGGTCTTAAAGGGAATAAATTTTAATCCTACTGACAAGCTAATGGTGAAATATTGCATTGGTAACAGGCTCTGAAAAATTTTTTCAGCCAGTGAACATTATCTGAGTTCTTTAACAGACTTGTGTTTCCACATCAGAGTAACAGAGAGACCTCTTTGTTCTGGCAACAGAGTTATCGAACAGTTCCTCAACTAGTGTAGGCAGATTTTTGGTCACAAAATCACCTTGCTATCAGAACTGTTAAATAAAGCATATAAAAACAGACCAAGCACATAGCTGCCAAATGGTAGCTCCTATCCCCATGTTAAAGTCTTTCAAGGACATTCTGAACTAGAAATTATGTCTAAATGTTTGTTTCATTGCCATTGATAGATTTTTTCCATGAATGTGCATAGCCTGTCACTGGATATACATATTCTTTGCTACCTTGTGACACTGAGTTCTGTGGTCCCTTTATGCAGTTTGTTCTGATAGATTTTATCTAATGCTTTTGATTTGTTTAGTTAGGAAGTACAGTAAAAATTCATGCCTCATTTTCCATCTCTATGACATTTATGATTTAAAAAAAGTCTATAAAATGTTCCCCAAGTTGTCTTTGTTCCAGGCTGAAAAATCCTTCCAGGTTTAATCTTTTCTTACTCAGAAGCCACTGTATATTCCTGATCATCCATATCAGCTTTCTGAGATGTTTTATAGTTATACTACATATAATTTGGAATAAAAAAAATCATGATTTCATAAAGTGGCTGAGACACATGCACACTGTACATACCTGCAGTAGTACAATAAACTTTTTAAAAAATATATTATGGACTATAGAGTAGACTGCTTACAGTAGAATACCAAAAAGCTTGCAAAAAGCTTACTAGTCCCTGCTTCTAACGAAAAATGAAGCTAGGAGGCTAGTATTATAATACAGCTATTTACCTGGCAAATCTAGCTGTAGCTTGCAGAGCTGGAGTCTATGTGGCAGAGCTGGGATGAATATTAAAATGTGAGATTCACATTTTTCAGTCCTATTATCATGCAAGCCTAGAATCTCTAGTTGCAAAGTTCAGCTGACCAAGCAGTTGTTGTCAAATAATAAATGCTTATATGACCAACCTGTATGTGTGATAGACAAGCTCCACATGACACAGTCATCTGGTAGTGGAAATACAACCCAAATAATTCAGTTCCACCTTGTTTTACCCCTGTGTAAACACATTCAGATGTCTTTTCTCTACATGTTCCTTATAAGCCAACAAAGGGTGGTTAAAGCTAATTCAATTCCTGTTCGATCATTATCACCCAAGTATTAAAATAGGCTTCCATATTTGTCATATTTCAGGTTTTTTTAAAAAAAATCAGCTGCAATTGTAGAACTGCTGCATCCCACTCTTTCTTATTTATTCCTAAAGAATACAACGCAGAATTGATAGGCACCCTGTTACGTAAAGAAGTGATGGTACTCAAAAAACATTAAAACCTGTCATCTTGTGTCCTTTACAACTTCACAGTTTAAGTTCATTTTCAGGAGGAAGGAAACCACTGATATCTTCAGATTAAAAGAGGATCTCATTGATTGTTTACCTTGAACACAAATCCTTTCCAAAGCAATTAGCAAAATACAAAAAGTAGTATCAGAAGAAAATTCAATGGCTCTGTTGGAAGTGTCACACAAGCTGGTTCATTACTGAACTCTGGCTCATTGATTTTTCACAATGTAAAATGTGATAAAAATGAAGTCATTACATTTTTAAGCATTTGACTTCACTTAATATATGTGATTTTTAATTAGCAAATTAATTTGGATTTTTTTAAGTGTAGTAACTACGGGGAGGAGTATCCAAGTAATTACACAAAATTATTAGTATGATTTAAATTGTACTTCAGTAATTTTTCATGCTAATTAATGTCTTCATGTAGCAAGTCACTTTATCTAGATATGTGTTGTCTATCATGAACAGTCACTCTCCCTGCTGTGCTATTTAGTGCGCATCCTGAAGATGAAAGATGAATTAAAGCATAGGTAAAAAAAGATTGAAAACATCTGCAAATTGAAAAAAACACAGAAACCAAAAAAAAACCAAACAACAAACCCCTCCATGTTTAAAGTCCCAAGAATGAAGTTCAATTCTGGGTTAAGAAATGTACATGAATGCATATACATATAGGTTTCTATAGAACAAGAGAGATCTTGAACTTGACTCCTTGTAGTCAGAATCCAACCCAGTCAGCCTCACACAGGCCACCAATTGTTGCAGCACAAACTAGTAGGCTATAACAAGGCTTTAGCCTCAGTCAGATTCTACCATCCACACTGTATCTCCTTCCTTCAGAGACCAGACCACACTGCTCCTCCTCCAGCCAACCCCACTCCCCCCATCCTCAGGGCTATTTAACCACTTAGTAGGAACAAGCTACAGCTGCACATCGTCCATGTCAATCAACCCACCGCCTCTGAGGCAAGGCCACAGCTGCATGTTATCAGTGCGCATCAACCCACTGCCTTCAGTCCTCCATTGACTGAGTTCCTCCACAGAGCTGAGCATTGTTGTTTGAGACATTCTCAGGTATTGGAGATACATGTGGCAGATACAAGTAGGAACTTTGGGATTTATACAGCTTTCTGGGGACTCAAATGGCATTTCAAACAGCACAAAACATGTAACAGCTTTAACTTACACCCACAGTCGATGCAATCACTGGAATTTAATTGACCAGCTGTGAAACACAGAATCATGGAATATCTTAGGTTGGAAGGGACCCATAAGGAAGGGATCAACGCCATAGTTTAAGCAAATATCTAAACTTTTCTGTGCCTTAGATACCGCAGAAATGTGTTAACTTCCCTCTCCCAAAGTGTGCAGATTTGCCACAGGTTCTGTGCTGTGTCTGCCAACCCTGATGGCAGTAGCAGATACATTAAGCAACTCAAACCCAAAAGTATTAGAAACCAGTATTAGAAACCAGAAACTGCATCCTGCCCCAGGTCTTTTTATTAGCATGAGCTGAGTGGCGGGCTCCACTGACAGCTCTGGCTAGATCTCTGTGGATCCTACTGGGACCTTACACATACAATGCTTATGTAGACACTTCTTTTTAGACACTTAAATTGAGGTGATAATCGTAAACAAAAGTCAGGCCTTTCAATGAGACTAATTCCATTCTGCACTTCTTGCCCAAATTGGAAAAAAAAAAAAAAAAAAAAAAAGTTTAACTCTACTACTTCCCTGCTTTCATTCAGTGTGTTTTAAGCCACTGTCAAGGATCTGAACAGACTTGTAAAGCTTACTTGGAATTATTTGTATTTTGAAGAAACTGTAATAGTTTCCATACTTCATCATTTTAGGCATTCTTCAGTTTTGAAAATATGAAAAAACAAAGACCTTGAACCAATTCAGGAAACTCTTCACTGGAATTTGCTGTATGAAATCTCCCAGTGAAAAGCCCTCTGCAGAAATTATTCACTAAATCTGATAGGCAGCTTCTCTTATGTATGTGATCATTATAAGCACAATAAGCACAAATTTGGAACAAACACAGCTGTAATTCCTCTTTTCTATTTCTCTCTAGTGAGGCCTTCAACAAGGTGGGAAAAATTAAGAATTCATTTTCTGTATCTGTAATAAAGCAGGTTTCATTCCTAAGCGCTCATGATTCAATTTTGACTTACAAGTGTAGGCATCTAACTTATCTGTCACAAAACCAATAGTGCTTAAGATCAAGGCTCAACTACATGGGGATGCAATGAAGAAAATTATTTTGATATGTAAAATCTGTTCTTCTCAGTTTAGGTGTTATGACTTTTTCTGCTTCTGATGGTAGTAGTATTTCTGGCATCCACTAATCACAGAAAAATATTTTACTCACAGTGGTCACCATAGCTAGATTAGGCATGCATAAAAGTTATTCATATATGGCTTTCAGTCAAACATAAAAAAAGAAATGGAGAAAATTATCTGCAGTTTCTTATACCAATAAAGTATCCAGTGGTCTTAAAAACCCAAACAAAATAAACCCCAAACAAATCAACAAAAACCCCACACCACTGTAAAATGACTACTGGAATGTATAGATAGAGAAAAAGTTTAAAATACAAGACTTTGACCATTAACTTTCAAGAATGTTGTTTTTTCTAGTAAAGGTTGGGACATTAACAGTTTGATTATCAGTCATACTGAAAAAAACCCCCGTTGGTGTTATGGGGGACAGCTAGAGGAATATGAGCCACTCCTGTGGCTCCCTCCTGAGAGCCTGTTGCTGGTAGGGTGCACTGGGCTACACCAGGATGCTGAGCTCCATAAGGATTACTGTGTCCAGTGGTGGGCTTGCCAGGTCATTGAATGGATGAGGAGTAACTGAAGAGATTTCAGAGGTTATCAAGTCAGTGTTTAGGGCCTTAACCATAGCCAACAAGGAGAGTTTGAGAATACTAGGTTTAATTTGATGAAGAGGAAGCTAAACGCTAGCTATCTTCAGCATCTGGAAGGAGAGATATAAAGAAGACTGCCAAACTGTTCCCAGCAGTGCTGGAAGCTGTCAGAGTGGGCACAGGCTACAAGCTGTAGTTAGGGAGGTTTAGGCTTATCACTGGGAAAACCTCTTAGTTTCTTCAGGTACTGCAGCACTGAAGCCATCTGCCTCTCTCTTCCTGGGGGTTTGCTGGCCTAGTCTAGAAAAAAACAAGGGCTGAGCCAAAGGGGTGTTGGTGGTACGTCTGCTTTGAGTGGGAGGCTGGACTAGAAAATCTCAGGAGATTCCTTCCAAACAACATTTCTATGCTTTATGAAAACATCAGATATTTTTTCCTATTCCATTTCCAGATATTAAAATGCTACACTTTGATATTTTAGTATTTGTCTTCCAAATTTTTATTTGTATAAAATAATAATAATGTTGAATAATGATGATTTTATTGATCTATTTGCCACAAATATAAAATCTACTTTTAACAGGACAAAAATATCCATAAGAATATTATTTGCATTTGCCAAAATCAAAATATGTCAGCATTTCTGAATAAAAATATTTTGGTTTGTAAATCTAAACCAATGGTGGTTTTGCTTTTGCTTTCCATTGAATCTAGAATACTTACATAAACTATGAAATTTGCCTTTTAAAAAAGGACTGGAATGAATGCCTCCAAACACAGCTATTCTGGAAAGGAAGATTACTGTTCTACTGGCACAAAACTGAATGTTTGATCCAGTCTGGCAACTAGAAGGATTTTGATTTACAAATTCATTATTAAAACACAGAAAACCAAAAATATCATCTGGAAAACTCGGTTATGCAGTTTTTGCATCTTTCATTAAAAAAAAAAAAAAAAAAAAAAAAAAAAAAAGATAACAAATGCCTGACTCTGTAGAGTACATTTAAATTGTACAACGTAAAATCTTCCCACAATTTCAGAATGATCCATTTTTACTTTTAGAAATCTACTGAGCTAACAAAGAAATCTTTAAAGAAACTAAAATTAAAGTATGTGCCATATCTGTATATTAAAATGGATGAGAATGAAACACAGAACCATAGAAAAGCCCAGGTTGGAAGGAACTTCGAAAGATCATCTTGTCCAACTTTTCCTGGGAAAGGGAGCCTAGATGAGATGAACATCCTGTCCAAACACATCTTGAAAACCTCTAGCAAAGGAAACTCTAGAACATCACTGAAGAAGTTGTTCCAGTGATTGATAATTCTTACTGTAAAAAATGTATTTCTAATACCAAGATGGAACCTCTCCCATCCAACTTTTACCCATTGCCCCTTATATTCTTCATGTGGATTTGTTGTGAAAAGAAAACTTCCCTCCTCTTTGTAGCAAACTTTTAAATAAAGAGTTAAAGAAAAGATTGGAATTTTGAAAATAGGGAAAATACAAACAATCATATTGGAAAATATAACAGTACTGTCACAACTGTGCATGCTTTTTTCTGTCTCAGCTCTCTGCCATTTGGAGAGCATCTTCTGAGCACAAAGCAAATTTCTCAGAAATGAGTTAATAACTCATCAATAAAACAAGTACTTCACAAACTTCACCTAGCAAGAGAAATGTGTTAGAAATTGCTTACTAATTTGATAAGTATAGTTTTTGAAATGAGCATGACCCAAACATCCATGGATTCTGATCTGTGATAAACCAATCTAGTTATGGAAATACTTTTTTCAAAAAAGTTTTCTGGTATTGTGCATTAGAAAGGCATGTGAATAGATAGGATCCAAATATCTCCTTAGATGGAACCTTATACAAAGCAGTCTTGGTTCCCTAAGAAAGTTGAAAGATGTGTGTTTTAAAATACTGGCCATGCACTTTTATATGCTGCCCAGTTACAGGGTTCTTTTGTTATGTATGGATGACAGTTTACGAGTATTGTAATAGATCCCAAAATTTGCATTAGCTTTGCTTATATTTTTTAAAACTTCCTAATCTTTCCATAAGAAGAAGAGTATGCTTCTTTGTTAAAGTCAATATGGATCTACTTTTTATTAAAAAGACATGTTGCTTTAGTGGCCAAGAGAGATAAAATTGCATATGAATAGGGAAGTCTCCCTTTCTCACTTATTTTAAGTTACAGGTTAAGAAAGGGCAGGCCCACATACACCCAATGTTCTCCATTCCACAGCATCTTTCTTATTCTTCACCTTGTAGATCAGTGTAGTCAGTGAGAAACTGCACTGAGAACAAGAGGCACCGATTCCAGCAATGGCCCCTTCACTTCTTAATAAATACACAGCTGACAGAATAAAAATAAGCTTGATGATTTTATGTTTGATGATCTGCCTAATTTGCTACACCAGCATTTACATTGTCTTCACAGAAACAGTGTCCGAGAACCTTATCTTGTCATTCTCTTTCTGTTTTGAAGGATACAGCAAGAGAATGACAAACAGTTGAATAACCCAAGCTTCGTAAGGTGCACCTATTAACGGTGCCTTGTAATTGAGGCACATGAAATTCCCAACTGTTGGCAAAAGCAGGCTAAGAAACATATGAGCTCAAAATACTGTCATGCTAAATTGTCATGTGTATTTAGTAGACGCCAACAGCTAGAAATGTCACAGATATAAAATCTGTCTCATAAAATAGAAAAGAAAATCTATTTCATAAAGATTTGACCCTTCTGAGCAAACAATTGTTATTACCTCTTCCAACAACAGCTATGTTTTTTTTACAGAGATGGGCAACAAAATCCTCATGATGACTTTAGCATTTTCTGCAGGTGAGGGAGGGAGTTCTGTAGCTCCATTGATACATGATAACTTATTAAGCCATGTTAAACTGATTGCTTCTAACCATTTGCTCACATTTTAATAACACGCATTTTTTCACCAACAGAATGTTGTGTGTAGCTTATGCGTATCAGAAAGTGGATTTAAAACTTAATCATCTGAAGAAGTATGGTCAAACTCATTCAACTCATTTCCAAATACACACACATGCAAATACACACATACATATACAAATATACATACAGTTGTACATACAGTAAAAAGATACTGGTATACTGAAGTAGGTCCAGTGGAGGGGCAAAAAATGGTTAGGGGGCTGGAGCACTAGACATGTAATAGCAGGCTGAGAGTCAGGATTGTTCAGCCTGAAAAAAGTGTGCGCTAAGGAAAGATCTTATTGCTCCTCAGCTACCTCATATATCTACAATAAAGTAAGTTGGAGCCAGATGCTCAGGAGTGCAGAGCAATTGAGCAAGAGTCAAAAGTCCTAACTTGCAACAAGGGAAATACCAATGTAAGAAAAAATTAAAATAACAACACTCATCACATATGGTTAGTCAAACACTGGAATAGGTACCAAGAAAGACTAGAAAGTACTAGAATCTCCACCCTTGGAGGTATTCAGAACTGAACTGGACAAGGGCCTGAAAAACCTCATCTAAGCTGTCTCTACTTTGAGCAGCAGCTTGTACCAGAGACTTCCTGAGGTCCCTTCCAACACACGTTATTCTGTTCCAAATATATAATTACTAATTTCTGAGCAACTGTCCTTCCTTTCATGTTTCCTTCTCTTTTGCCTTTTCTATATTTTTAGCTTAGAATTTAATTTGGGGAGAGGTATCTGAGCTTCGCTATGTTTACTATGTTTGTAACAGCTAATAATAAAAAGGGTGTTTCACAAAACAGGTCACTTTTTTAATATCCACCCTAAGTTGTCAAATAAGTAAACATTCGTGGTTATCAATGAAACTAGGTCCCCATTAAAGCTGAATGACAGATTGTGGCCTCTTTGGTTCTATAGAAATAAGGTAAGATAACAGAATTAAAGTTGGATGCAGTGATGTTCACCATCTCCCACTTATTGCTGACTTCCAAAAATCAAAGCTTCTCCACTGTGCTAAGATGATATAAGTTTTCACAGCTTGGATGAATATTTGTAACTGGATGATCATATTGCAGCTGGTCTATCGACTCTCATCAATATATTATTCCATGTTTGCCACTGCTGGCTTTTTCATTTTCCACCATACATGTGAAGCTCATATTTTATTAGCCATTTTCTGGCCACTGGTGTAAAAAGCCATAACTTAAGTTATTTAATGACATCAGTTCTCTTGCATTTCTATCATTTAGGATCTGTAAGACTTGCCACTGTGCAACAACTAGAAATTACTAATTTTCAATTTCTCAAGAAACCAAGCAGTGAAAAAAAGAAGAAAAAAACCCCAGACATTCCTGTAATTTGTTTGTATTTGGATAGATTGTTATATTACATAAGAGACTGCTAGTGGATATGACCTAGATTCAAAGTGCAGGGACTCGGCTAAATGGTTTGAAGCATAGTAACAACTTCTGCTATCATTTAATGTTGTCCTGAAATCTACCAGTCCAAATGTTTTAACGACGTTGTACAATTAAGGCTATCACTTTTTCTTTTCTTTTGCAACAACAGCGGAAATTTAACTCACAAAAAATAATTAACAAAATACAAGTCAATGTCTTGTTTACACAAAGATTATTGTTCAAATCAGTTTCTGAAAAGTGATTTTGTGCTTAGCATTTGGAAGAAAACCTCATCATTCTAGAAACTGCAGTACGCAATCCTTTCAAGTAAAATCAGGTTTAAAAATCCACTGCCACTTGCACACCACCTCCTTCTTCTTCCCCTGTCTGTAGTATAATGGTGTTTGGCATCTGAGTGGTGGTACCGCATGGTGACCTGGCTCCGTGTTTAATGGAATAGAGGGCTATTGCTGCCGCAAAGCCCCGGGAGGGAATTCAGCTGGGGCTAAGTTGTATCTTTGTATCTAACAGCTTGATGCTGTTCAATCTCACCACTTCTTCAATTAAAGAATTATTCTGTTAGGATTTTGCCAGTGGCAATGAGGCAGCTGGCAAACGTCTGTTACCCCTGGGTGTTTCCAAATATTGTATCTTCCAGCCCGTGGGATATAGAAAATTGTGTGATTTGATATCATGTCTCAAAACACAGGGTCTGGAAGATGCTAGTGCTGAGACTATATCAAGATGTCAGACAATTAGGTCTTTCTGTTATGTGTGCAGAATAAGTCCCTTAAGTACCGAAAGATGTACTGATGAAAAATAAGGCCAGTACCCATGTGATTGTGGCTAACAAATTACTTACCTTTCCTCGCTGTGTTATTGTGGTAACTCAATCAAATGAAATTCATCAAGTTGGTCAAAATTGAAACACGCATGAAGAACATATGTATTGTTGTGCTGTGACTTTCTTCAGCCATTACCGAGCCCTTTACTGCCATTAATCATTTTAATCTGGTTCTTGAATAACTGGCCATTGACTCTGCCTCTTTGAATTTACAGATTTAATCTTCTAAGGAAAATGACTCCTTCAGGAACTTTAAACCTGAGAAACAATACCTATATTCTCTACTACAGTGATCTCAGAAACGTTTGTGTAAAAGTCTGATTTCCTCTGTGTACCTCCTCCATACCATTAGGAGGAGTCTTACAAGAGTTTGAAGCTTACTTAGCTGTTGCTAAATCCCTTATAGCACTGTTATTGCGGATCTGCCTGATGTAAGACTTCATATTACCCAGAATCTGACTCTCTTGGATAACTGCTCAGGCTGTCATGGAAATAGACGTTTGCCCTTTTTTATCTCTCCAACTCTGCAGTGGCTGCAAGTGGTTTTCCCTTGCAAATGCAAATGCAAACAAGAGAGCAGACTAATCTGAGCATGTAATGCCAGGGTCATTTTTCTGTAAATGCAAACCTTTGCCTTTGTTATCTGATGAGAGTCAGACTAAGAATATTGGCCTATACAGTCAAGTCCCTGACCTCTGAACATGTAAAACATCATTCTTCAGAGCAACTGTCTAATACTCCAATGTAAGAGGAATACACTTTATCACAGAACCTTTATCTCATCTCACTGAAACATGTGAATGAAATTAATTTTATAATGAACCAGCTTTATATTCTGTCATTATTTGTATTAATGACAAAAGCATTTCTGTTCTGCTACTCAGATTGCCTCAGTCTTGACCAATGGTTTTCACTGACATAGGACATTTACACAATATCCTGAATATTGTATCTTTTTGACAGTGAGATACTACTACTGAGTTCTGAGGGTGCTTTAACTGTATAATTCCATGCACTGTGAACATGAGAGCGTTAACTTCAAAAGTAAAGGGATTGAGTAGTACTGATACAACTTCACCAGAAAGTAAAGTGCAGTCCATGTATTTTCTGAGGGAGGCTCTAGATCTTGGCACTGCTGGATAGCAGAAGTGGAGAGCAGAGCCCAAGTTTTCCACAAGGAAGTATGGAAGAGACAGGTAAAGAACTGGGAAAAGTCACAGGTTAGGTTGTGACATTGGGTAACAAACCAACTGAATGTCAGGCTGTGTTTTAGCTACCTCACTACATATTTAAGCAAAGCTCATTACTGTGAGGCATATCCTGGAGATGGAGAGACATTTGCAACATATTACAGCAAGCTATGGCAGGTTGTTGAACTGAATTGCAGTTCAGACAGGGAAGTGGGAATAGATATAATGACTCTTTCCCCTATACTGAATATCAAAACCAGGAAATATGACCACCCACTGAATAGTGTACTCTAATCCTAGCAAAGGCTTCATCTTTGAAATGAGAGTTGGCATTTGACTTCATGAACCTGGTGTAGTTGACAAAGATTATACTGTAAAAGATAAAGACTGTGATCAGAAAAATTGGATGGAAAATAATTTTCCAGAGACTCCTGTTTGAGTTATACTATTCTGTATGTTCCCATTATGAACTACCACAAAGACTAATGGGGGCTAAACACAACCAACAAAACACCAAAAATGTGATCCTTTTGTACTGAACTAGTTACTTATAGTTCCTTCACACCAGAACCATTTGGACAGTATTATTTGTTACTCACATTTCTATGCCTTATAAAGAAATCACAGAAAGCTCAGTTAATAAATTTCCACATGGAAAAGCTGGATTGTTTCACATTTGAAAGCAATCAGATCAAATAGTGGATTTATTAATGTAAAAATCTCTGTCTCCTGACAGTAGGGAGAATAAAACTGCTTCAGTTCTCAAGTTTGTGGCTAGTCCAGTTCCAAAGCACATACATTTGTTTTAAGCAACCTAATTTTTTACAAGTACACTAATTTTGTACTAGCGCAGGTCTCTTAGACATCCACAAGCAGCAAAAAAGAATCTGAAGATACTATAAAGTGTCATGTCTTCTCTTGCCCAACTGAGGTCAATGGAGGATTTAAGATAGAATTGTATAAGAACAGGAGCAGGTAAATTTATTAAAAGTCCCTTAAACTTGTGTGGAAGTGCTATGAGAGAGGTTTGTTTGAACAAACAATTCATCATCCTTCACCTTCTAATGTGACAACTAGAAATACAGAAAGTAATGAAAGATGCAGGTGGAGTTTCCTTCTCTGGGATCTCTCCACAAACTCATTGCAGTACAAAGGTATAAAATTGTAAATTATTTAATTAACTTACCTGGCAGAACAATCCGATCCATAGTTGATTCATAAAACCCCATTTATCCCCGATGATTCTTTTCTTTCCATAAAAGGATAAAGTAAATGTGCAGAATGTTATAACCAAAGTGCCTTCACCTAGTTTTTGGAGCTACTACTAGTGTTCAGAGAAAGCAGGATATAATGTTCTAAAAGATTTCATCTAATGATTGCCAGCCGTTAAATAATTTTGATTCCCAAATCAAAAATGTCAGCTAACATTATTTATTATTATGAATTACCTGTGCAGTAAGAATACACCTTGATCCCCTCCAGCTTCAGCTCTCCTTTGCCATGGGAAGCACACACAAGGTCATAAACTGCTGCCTCTGGCAGAGCTTGCTAATACTTTAGCCAACTTGCTCACTGGTTCACTGCATAGTGTGTGCCAAATGAAGACAAGATCTCCAAGTTCAGTGCCCTGTCTCTTGGGTATTTCTATCTCTTTTTCACTGTATTAAAAAATATGAGTAGCAACAGATACAACTATGGCATTCATTTCCTCAGGATTTTCTACCAACTGTAATCTATGGTAATCATAAATGAAGGCCAGACAACAATCTCCTGCAAGATGCCAGATCCTGAATAACTTAAACCTATTGGAAGGGTCAGTAAGAAAGTAGGCAAGACAGTGATAAGAAGCATATCTACAAATGGAAGGAGGTTATGATTGAAAAGTTTGAAATTTCTACCTTACTACAAATTGCAATAAGAATATGGTATGTGAGTATAATTTGAATTAATAGGCATACTCTTAGGGGTCCTTGTCAATTTGTGATAAGTTTAAAGTGCTTGAGTGACATCATAAAGTGCCAATGGAGGAAATACAACAAGAATTATGTGAGTTAATTAAGAACAGAATTGGATAAAGATCTCCAGAGTGCAAAAATACTCTTATCAACAATCTTCCTTCCTTTTCAACCCCTGGAAAATTTCTAGTTTTCACTTCCAACCTTAAAAACATTCAGCATAGATGAAAGGTAGGAGCTGCATACTGAAATGTACCACTTTGAGATTTTCACATCTTAGAGTGATTGTCCTATAGCCTTTATCACACCATGGCATTAAGCCATTCCAAACAAATTAAAAGGGAGAACCTTATATCCAACTAGGCTGGAAATAAATTAGAGTTTGAAAGAAAATTAATAAAAAAAGAGTTGGCTATATGGGTTTTGTGCTATTTCATTTGCAAATAAGGATATTTTTATCAGATGCCTCAAACATGGCTTTGCAGCTCAGTGCGTATGATGAAAATAACACTTCTTTCCCACCAGTTGCCCTCAAAAGCTCCTCTATACATAGCAAGCAGTTAATTATTCTGAACTCATGTCTAGCATTAGATTTGACACTCTAAAAAATACAGTTTGTATATATAATAGCAAATAAATGTGTTCTCTGTTTAAAAGACAAGCTATATGAAACAGAAACACTAACAAAATCAATGTTGGAAGAGATCCGAGAACAAAATTCATATTTAATCAAAGTATGATTACTGGGAAGGATTAACCAGCTCTGGGAAAACAACAGGAAAAGAACATATGCTTCTTGTTGTAGCTCCCTCTGAAAGGACAGAGCGCCAAATATTTCAGTTTAGAAACTGCAGTAAGCGTCACTAACACTTGGGCACATCTTTAACTTCATGATAGATAACATCTTGTAATACATGGGAACTGTACTCTCTTGCTATATTTATGAAGCTAATGAAAGGATGCCTTTTTTCAGAAAGGAAGCTTCTTTCTTGCTTTCTACCCTTTCCTCCCACTGCATGCCACACAGTTGACAAATGTAACATTTGCTCTTTTGCATGTTATCATGATAATTTCACAAAAAGCCAAGTGACAGAAGCACAGAAATTGGCCTAGTCTGTGTTATTGCTGCCAGAGAGTGAAAAATAAAGAGCAAACAATCCCTATCTTGAGTCACTGGGTATGTAGAATTTCAGTTCAGAGAAAGGCCTCTTATTATCTGACCTTGGCAGAAAGGGCCGTTGGTAAGTGGATGCTGGAGATCATTCCACTCAGAGCAACAGTAGCTTCGAAGCTCTAACAAGATTTACCATATACTCTATGATGAATGTGTTTGAAAAAGGTCAAGAAAACAATGACAGGTTTATTGTTTTGTCTTATTGCTTTTTATTTCATCTGCTCTTTTATCTCCATATGGCGACCTTTCACAGAAACCTAAAACATATTAAAAAAAAAAAAGGCAAAAAAAGAAGCTTGTATTGAATTTAAACCTGAAACTCCCATGGAGCTTGAACTCCTTTTCCTTGATGATTAAATCCCACTTCCAATATGCTTAGTATGATTTTTCCACCTTTTTTCATTTCTTTTCTTTTCCTTTCCTTTTTTTTTTTTAATTTTTCATTTTTTTAAACTAAAACAAATGAATTACAGAGATGAAGTAGAAACTAATGGACATTTAGAGTGGATTTTTTTTTAATTGATAAAAGTTATGAAAATGAGAGTTTCACTGTGTTTATTGGTCCATTTTTACACATGGATTTGTGACATTGAGATTTTCTTGACTGAGAAACATGTCCACGCAGACAAATGCAAATACTAAAGGAAATTTAATTCATTTTGCCTGCCCTGAAAATCCCTTTTTCATAACTAAAACATGTTCCTTTCACGAGAAGAATCATTGTTCAAAGGCAGGTTTAAGTGTCCCCAGAGCAGAAGAGTTTTTGCTTCTTGCATCAGCTTGCTTTCTTTGTGTCTGGGGAAGAGAGTACACCTCCCTTCCAGGCATGACTGTTTCAATATGACCATCAATGTGATTTATCTCTGGCTTCATAACTCCAGTCATTCTATTGTTGCACAGTGAAATATCACTCCTAGGAACTCTTCTAGCTACACTCTTCAGGTCTCTGGAATTTTAAGAGCTGATGAAGGATGGTGTTACTTAGCCTGCATGCTGCCGGTTTGCCAGATGTGTCTCCTTGTTACAGTTCCCTTGGTACCCTTCTGGTCAAGAAAGAGTGTTAATCCTTTTAGCTTGGTCAAATTCCAGTTCAGGGAGCTCCATTCTGTCTATATCAACTCCCCCCAGTTTAATAAGAATACCTGAGGATTTTGTAAGTTTGTTTTTCTGTTTCTCATATAAACAGTCACGCAGTATTCTTTCTTAGTGTGATGTTTTGTAATTAATCTGAAAGTGCACCATACAATAATAAGTCAAGGTAAAAATGTTGGTGTGAATTCAAATTCAAGATTTTAATGCCTTGAAATTACCAGTTTGTAAAACATGTAGGGCTTGAAAGCACTATGTAAACACGGGGTTATTATCACACTTTTTTCAGAAGAAAAAAAAAAAAGAGTGGGAATTACTTCACTAGTTCCATTCACATGAGCTGTTAATGGAAATACAGAGCAATTTCAAACATATGCAAGATGAAAATTGAATAATATACCCACAAGAATGACCCCATGCTACTTTGCAAAGAAGATTCATAGATAATAAAATTAGGTGCAGTAACTGCAACCTGATAAGCAGTAATTTTTAAGAAGGCATAAACAAATAAGTGTAGATATAAAAGCAGATCATATTCAAAAATTTCTTCTGAAAAATTGTACTTTTTTATATTAAACAAGTTCAGTTTAAGTTTTCCCAGGAACATTGTCAGAATCCAAACTCACTTTTGCTTTTCTTCTTTTATGTGATGTTTTTGGTTCTGTTTACATGAACTCTGCCTACTATTCTTTTTTCTTTTACTAGGGAATTTACAGAGCAATCTCACACAAACTAACATATGATTTTGATAATTCTATAATAATTTGTGGCTACTGTCATGTATATAAAGATGTTCTGCAATTCCAACATTGCATTTATTGATTCTTACACTTAATATTGTTATGATTGCTAAAGGTCATCTGTGTCTTTCTTTACCACCTGGATAAAATGTATAATTAGTTTTATTATCAAGAAAACAGAATTCAGGGGTGGTTTTGTTTTGTTTTGGTTTGGTTTGGTTTTTTGTGGTTTTTTTTTTTTGGGGGGGGGGGGCTTTGGAAAGGTCTTGAGGAAGATTACCTGCCCGTTATTGGTAACTTCTTTAAGCAATTGTTCTACATTTATAATATAAAGTTCACAATGTCATGATTTCTTTATCTCCAATTTCCAAATAAGCAATTCTAGCAGTTCTGGAGAAAATACTGACAGTATCTGAGCTTATTGATGTTCAATTTCAACTCGTGTACTTTTACTTCAGATTTACAAATTAAACCTTTCTAGAATAGAAGACTTGCATCTTGTGGCTACTTTATTCAAAGCAGCAGAAGTCAGGGTGTGGAAGTGGGAGAAAAGCCTGTCCTCCATGTGTCATAATACAAGCATTGCATATTCTTGAAATGGTTGTTTGGGAATGGCAGTAATTAAGGTATAATGAAACAGAAGGGTGTGAATGTACGACATAACTAGTGGGGAAGTGTAGCTGGGAGACAGCCTTGGCCACCCAAAGGTGCAGAAGGAGCAAGAACTCTGCTATGATTTCCTGTGAAAATATCTGAAACCACTCAAGTAAAACAGATTACTGTTGCCACCAAGGAGTCTTTATCAGTTTTTCTTAAAGACTCATCTGTGATAGGCTGAGCCCAGAAAGTCATGATGAAAGCAACAGCATCACGTTTGTTTCCAGACATTTTGAACAAGCTCTTTTTTAAATTCATATTTATATACCTATATTTTATTTTTGGTAAACAGTTTTCACTTTCCCAGATGTCTTGGCTGTGAAACTCGGTTGGCTAAATTGAGCTCCAAGAAAGCGAACACTAGCTCCTCAAAATCTCTAAAGCTTTTTCAAGCACCCTCAGCTAACCTCATTTATATCAATCCTTCTTAAAAACAGAACAGCTTTGTTGCTTATCCTCCTTTTCCATACTTACCGATAGATGAATAACAAAAATGCAGATGAGTATCTTCCAGTCAGTACATCATACCATCAGTCTAGTGGATGTTTACTTGATCACAGTAGAAATTACGTTTGTAACCTTGGTATTCAAATATTAGAGAAGGCCATATACTTATAGTCCTTTATTTAACTGAAATCCATATGTCTGTCTTAAAGGCTAAAATATTCTCCCTTGAACATTTATTATGTGGATAACTCTTTTACACCAGTGCAACATCTCATGGTCATAATTTTTTTATACCAAAATACTGGAAAAAAACTTTCAGGACTATCAAAGTTATGGGCTAGGAAAAGAAGATGTGAAAAAACCAGAATTAAAAATAGCAATGAAGCTAAGACAATCTTGGTAACACTGACATTTTTCTGTTCTTCCATATAATTACATAGACTTTGAAAAACATTCCCACAAATAATTAACAGATACATACGCAGAAAGAGAATTTGTTTTTTTCTCTTTAGGATGAGTGTAAGTCTAAGATCCCATCTCATAACTCTAATTCATATGTAGACTGCACCTGTTTGCCAGATAAAAGATTTCTGATTACACTCTTTGCTCTTTCACACTGAATCATCAACCTATAGGAGTACACAATGAAGAAGCAGAAAAACACATACCTAGCTCTGCAGCTTGTGACTGGAATTTCATTCCCTGTTTGCTGGAGGCACTTTTACATACAAAGGTTAAATCAAATGGAAAAGTCTGGTAGCAATCTGACTACAGAAGTTTTGACAGTGATCCAACATTTTGGTTACTCATTTTGTCATAAAATTCCTGCTCTGCTTTTCATTTGATTGACTCATTTGATTGCCTTTCATTTGATTGTCTTATGCTGCTCCTCTCTAGTCCAGTAATTTAGACAATTAATTTTATATTTCAAATAAACTTTATATAAATAAATGTACCTGAATTTCTTATAAGCTTCTTAAATTTCTTAACATCAATCCATGACTTAATATTTGGGGACAGCTTACAGTGTTAGCAGACTGACTCCTTTTACTTTATCTCACTGTTAGAAATAAACAAATGCAGTCTGCCCTGCTCAGTATCATTTAAAATTTGCTTCACTCTTTCACACAGGGAAAAAGGAACAAATATTGTAACAGAAAAGACTGAACCCTCTTACGCACTGTAGACTCAGTAGCCTTTGCAGGAGAGTAGCAGATAAGGATTTGCTATTTTATTTCACTAATTTAATATGAAATGGTCTAATTTTGAAAATCTTATGCATATAATTTTTCTTATTATTCATGTAGACTCACTGACTTCATTAGAAATAGAGAGGATCAGTAAAGAACTACGAGAGGCAAGTCGACTTTTATATAGAAAAATTAACAAGTGCAAATTGAAACATATTTCTATTATAAGAAAAAAAAATTTTTTAAAAATATTGTCACTAATTTTATATGACTTTCTAGCTAAATATTGAAATGTGTGGGTTTTTTTCCTAGAATAGGTAAAGTTTAAAATATGAAACAGCAAATGTAGGAACATAGGGTAATTATTACTTGGTTAACAGATCTTTTGAATACTATCTCTTCCTGCAAACACTTAAGTCTTTCCTTTTACTTGATTCCACTCCCTATGATTTACTGAATGTTTGTGTATATACAAATGAAAATGCAACATTTTTTCAGTGATAAATGCAAAGATAGTCCTAATATAGTCTGATGACTCCCATGCCAATCTGCACCCTACCTTTCGGAAAATATCGGGCTAAAGTATGAGGTAAAAATTATCCAGTGAGATTGTAATTTACATCAATTTACAGGTTCTCTGGGCAATATGCAATGCAATACCTAGATCAAATAAGCAGTACGGTAAGTCAGCCAGAACTTTCACGGTATAAGAAAGTATTTTTCTGATACTTGATGAAGTATCTTGCAGGAAATGGACCATATTAGTTGAGAAGGTAAGCCAGTTTTATGCAAAAGTTAGGATGTAGAATAAAAATTCCTTCATAACAGTAGATAAACCAGAAGAAAAACCTGAGACTAATATGGTAGTTTAATATTGTGGAAAATGCATTACACACAGTGAAATAGGTATGATGGGAAAGTGAAGAAGCGTAGAAAACTTTCTGCTCTGAAGCTGAAGGCAATCAGGCATAAAGATTTTTCTGTCACACAGTATATTTTTTTACTGTCAGGTAGCAGATTATTCAATATACAACATGATATTTTGTACATAAACTTTAATTTGTTAGGAATGTCAGTAGTTTGAAGTGGAGATGACCCTCCCCTATCTTCGCTGAGCAGTTTAGTTCCTGAGAGTAAAGCCTTAGAAGTGTTACTGCGGTTCTCTCACACCTTGGTGTAATGCCTTTTAAGTTCATTTTCAGGTGGTCTGCCCTGTGGTACAGATTGTTTATTGAAAAGATAAAATTCTACAGTCTTTGAGCTCATATAAAGGAAAGAGATTTCTTGCTTGTATACTATTCTCCACTGGCTCACTCTGTTTTGCTCAGGTGATGGATGTGCGTATAGTTTGTACTGAAAGCAAGTAAGTTTTTGCAAATTCACAGAAGTACCCATTAGCTTCCTGGTAGTGCAGATTAACATTAAAATTAGTCATTTGAAATGAAACTCAGAAATCTTTGAAATAAATGGTAACTTCCATTGCTATTAGCTGAGTCGGGTCTTCAAGCTTCTTAGAACAACTGCTGGGCCAAGCTTACACTTTAGGTATGACCTTTCACTGTACTCCTTCTTTCTATAAATGAGCCTTGGTGCACAAATTCTTCATGCTGAAATATGAAACATATACACACTGTGGACTAATAGGGTTTTAAATCCTCCTATTCCTTAGTCTCATCAAGGTATATTAGTATTTTATTTCTATCTGGAACAGAGTATCTAGAAACAATGATAACTGGACATCTCTAGCAAGTAAATTGAGGCTTTGGGTTTTTTTAACATTTCAGAAATTTTGCTGGAGTTGTCTCAGGATAGGCCCATACAATCTTACTAGCAAGAGCATTGACTGATAACTCTGGGCTCCCATTACAAAATCCTGAGATTTAAACTTGTCTTCCTCATTCTCTAGACTAGAAGGATGCTAGCCATTAATTTTTCTCTCTCTCTCCCTCCACATAACCAGCTGGTGTGACAGAGGAGATGGACTTGCTATGATGATTAATTTATGTTATCTCGTACTTGGGTAATAGATTAATAGAGTTTTTCTGGATATAAATCAGGGTATTTCACCACATTCCCTAACTAGTCTAATTTAATCTCTGGGAAGCTTGGATTGTATAGCCTTTGCCTCAGTTTAATTTCAGAAAGGCCCTGTAATATTCATAGAAACATGTAAGTGCCAGATCTGACTTATGATCTATACCTGTGATATAGGCTTCTAAATCCTGTGTCAGTTCCAAAACAGATGGCTCACTCTTTTCACTCTTACTCCTTCCAACACTCGTGCAGAACATTCATTTACTTGAATGATGAGCCCTCTATAGTTCTTCTTAAGGCTTAATTCTCCCTGGCTGTAGATTTTTAAGTTTAATGAAGAGATGGATCATAGTCAAGAAAGATCCAGTTAGGAAGCTGCTAACTTTTTTCATCTGATGCAATAAAGTGAAACCCTGTGATTCAGTGAGGGTAATTTTAGTGGGAGAAAAGAAATATTATAGGTGAAGAAAACAATTTGAAATAAACAGGCAAATGGTTCTTGAGATGGTTCAGTTGCTTTCTTTTCCATCTTTTCTGCTTTTTCCACATTTTTCAAGTTAAATATTTATTCATGCTTTACCACTAACTTATTTTTGTATTTATCCAAATAAAAATCTTTGTTGGATGTCAGTAGTTTGGTCAACAACAAATATTTCTTTTAAAATATATCCATTTATCATATAAAATGTTTGCAGTAAGAAAAATAAAGGTTCTCTAAACTACTTCTAGATTCACACCTGAAAACCTCCTCAGGTTTATAAATTATAAATTCATTCTTGGACTTATTTATAGTATTGGTACATATGATATAAATGATGTGCAGATTTGCTGCTGATTATTCTTAAGGATTGATAGCTGTTTTATAGAAATTCTTTTCTTAAATGCAAGTACTCAGTTACATTCTAACTTCAGGCATAAAGAAATAACTCTGAGCAGCTAGTGACTGTAGGAAAAGGAGATACAGAAATGATAGCAGAGAAAGCATCTAGTCCTCAGCAACCAGAAAGCAAAATAGGTTATGGAAAAACATATGATAAATTATCTGCATTCTGACTTTCAGCCCTTTGAGAAAAAAAATGTTTCTTCTTCTGAAATGCAGAGCTTTTCAGCTGTACTTGCATGAAATATGTTGACAACAAGTGATCATCTGGGTTATTCACTTTGCGTTGCTTAATGTCATGTTGTATCATACGCAAATGTGACAGTCTAATCATAATGGAAAGTAATGTTAAACCACTTACAAAAGAACTCAGAAATACAATAAGACAGTGGAGCTAGTATAAATAGGAAGCAGAAGCTCAGTTAGGCTTGGAGAAAGAATATGAACTATTTCCATGGGGTGTTAGTTCTCATTTGAAATGGTTCCATTTTATCCATACTTGCAGCACTTAAGTCTTGCAACAAGAGTTTACAGAAGGCAAGCTTCCAGAAAATAAGTATGAATTACACTGTTTCCACTGGGACTTGGAATGACACCATTATGATCATTCAGTATTCACAAAAACCTTTGCAACACTGGGACTTCAAATACTGACACCAAATATCCTTGTGCAATCTCCCAATCAAGAAACAGAAAAAATTATTGAACCAACACTAAACATCTTCATATTTACTTCTATCTATTCTCTCATGTAGAACTCAAAATATAAAAGGAATTGTCTTGCACACATTCAATTAATATTTTTAGGAAACCGTGATCCACTTGCAGATATTATATTAGCCTTAAATAAGTTACACATGTCAAATGAGTTGTTCATTGTAAACTACTCACTCACCTCTGCAGTTAGCAAAACTAATATCAAATTCAAAAGGACATATTTTTCCAAACATGTCAACAATTCACAGGCACAAACCATAGAATCTATGCTCACCTCTAATCAGGAGTCATTAATGCTAGGTCAAAAATGGTAAATGAGATTGGCAAAATTATAGGCTTAATAATAAGTATGATATTATTATGGGTGATTTTTACCTTAATTAGTTTTGAAGATTAATTGGGTGGTAACAAAAGCTAGCAAAAAGCATTTAATTTATATAAGACAATTAAAACTCCCAGAAGACTTGTGGCTGATAGTATTAACCAATGTTTGAAAGATTAAATTTTAGTTTCAGAACCTGAATAATTTTGTAATATGCAGGTGAATCGCTTTCTTCTGCTAGTAACAAGCTTAATGCTCACAGTCAATAGATGATCTGATGTTCATCCTCATTACTAAATTTCTTATTTTAAATTTTATTCTATTTTGTAAGTTTGGCACAGTTTCATTTTATAGCTATCATTATTTTTTCTAAAAAAAGACAGTATACCAAACATGATTTTTTCATTCAATATTTTGACAATGACATAAAGAAGTATTATTTTCACATCAAATATTATAAATCATTAAAGAAACTTTCTATTGTTTCCTGAGTTTCTCTTTCCGGGGGAATTTTTTCCAGAATACGAATGAAGGAGTGTTTTCCTTTATTTTGAAAGCTATTGCGTTTATAATCGGCTTTGTATTATTCATTTTGGAAATGCAGCTTGTTGTCAGCTTTATGCATCTGCAGTGATGTATATTATCTAAACATGATTGTTGTTATTGATTTTTGAACTCTGAGATTGTTATTATCAGTAAGAATCCAGTTATGTTTATGGTAGTAGTAGGCGAGCTGCAGCACTGACCATAGAGAGTTTCACAAAGGTAATACTAAGTGGTCTGCAATCGAGTAATGTTCAAACCTAGGTAAGCAGAGCCTTCTCAGAAGATAGGCAAAATAGTGTACACTACTTTTTGTCTCATAATTTACTGGATGTCCCCTAGCACAGCTATACTCACTGACTTCCTAAATAGAAAATACTGTCCTGCAGTCATATGGTTTGGCATCCATAGTAAACCTGAAAGTGTATACACATTGTGTGAGGTAGAATATAGATGAAGTTTAGATGTGTGTAAGCAATACAGCAAATCAGACTGCCACATTATATAAAAAGCTCTCTAGTTACCTACTTGGAAAGTTCAGGAAAGTGTGTTCAAGAGATCCACTTTTACAGAACTAGAGAATTAATATGAACTGTATTTTATGTATGTATTTACTGAATATTATGTATATTAATATAATATAAATATATGTATTTTATGTATGTATTTTCTTTCTAAGAATTTCTAGGACTTGATCTAGTGACCATGTGGAGAATCAAGAGGACTGCGTTAGTATAAAGTATAGCCATGGAAAGTTCTGCAAGAAGAAGCAATGCCCAGCTTTTGTGTGTCTGCCACTAACATATCCATATGCAAGGACAGTGCTTCCTGGCCTCTTCAGAGTCTGAAGAAGCTTGAATCCATGACTTGCACATCAGGAGATTGCTCTAGTTATCATGTTATGGAGATTCTTGAATAGAGCTCTCATCCACCCCATTAAAATAAGGCCATGGTGTAGTCTAAGAGGCAAGAATCAATGGAGTTCAAAAGCAGCAAAAAAGGAACTCAAAACATGGTTTGAAAGCTCTGATTTGAATACCACTTCAACCCCTCCCCTCTTCACCCTCCTACCCTCTCCCCCCCACACCCACACCCCCAGTTATTTATTATGTACTTCATATTAAGCTGTGACAACATTAGCCTTGAAAATAAAGGCACAAGAAGGCATGAGGTTTATAAATACAAATCAGAAAAGGCTCATATCAACCTGCCATAGTAGGTAGAACTGGCTTTAGCACATACGAAAGACTGAAAATAAAATGTATGCAGCATACATAAATCTTCCTATATGTGGTGAAAACACAAAGGAGTTAACAAGAAGTAAAAAAGACAGCTACAGCCCCTACAAGAATGGTAACAAAGGAAAAACAGACAGAGACAAATTACCCTGCCTTTTCTCCCCTGGTTAAGGATTCCACCCCTAACTAATGCCATTATTTATCTGCTGGATCCACCCTTATATCTTACATAGCTCTGCTTTTTGATTTGTCATTCACCACATCTTGCTGCTGCAAACTCAGCTTCCACAGGTAAAGGATTATCTTTTATTGTATCATTTGGTTATGCAAACTGGAATTTTAAAGTTGAATGTGTCTGTGTGTTTCAAGCTCCAGCCTTCCCACATCACAAGGTGATCAATAATGCAGCAATGAGTCAGAGCTAATGACTTAACAGACAACTGCATAGAGAGACATTCCTGAGGAATGAAACATGTTTTTCCAAATTACTCTTCAGCCATCCATAGATGTTGTCCTGGAGTCCCATGAGACTACCAAGAAAGGTAACTAATTGAGAGAAACAAGTCCAATATAAGTAAACTCACATTTGTATTAATGGATAAGCAGTATCAAAATATTTAGAAATCCAAAAATGAAAAAAAACCTGAAACCACTGAACTTGGCTGCATGAAAGTCTGCACTACTCAGTGGACCCCCCAGTGGGCTATTCTACAAAATAATGCAGGGGAGAGGGAGGGAACCAAACCACCAAACCACCAACAGATAGAAAACAATCATTCATTTTCCCTCAGCAAATGATCTTTCTTCAAGACCAGATTGCTATGCCTCAAAATAATTTGACTGTTTGCATTATATCTTGTGATTGCATCTTTGAACTGAATAAATAGCTTTGATTTTGTCTTCCAATATAGAGTTTATTCAAATTTATTTAAAGTTGTTTAAAAATCAGGTTGTATATTTCTAACTACATATTTTCTGACCAGACTTTAAAATCTACAAATATATCCCTCAACAAAAGAGCCTTTATTCTAAAGATAGTTTGCCTTGCTCATTCATATGGGAAGTATAAAAGCAGTTCTTTTCATCCTTACTTCTGAAAGAAAAAAAGGAAATCCAAGTCAGAAAGAAAGAAAAAAGAAAAATTATGTAAAACCTGAGATTTTATGTTTCAGTAAAATTTCTAGGTTTTGAGTTTAGAGCAGGTCTGAGAAATAGCAAACTAGCTGAGCTTTTATCAATTCACTGTGAATGTTTGTTTTCAAGCTTCCACAGCCTTTCATTGAAATCTATGACAAGCTTTTTATGTCTAAAGAAATTTTAAACACTTCTGAAATTCCCTGAACAACTGAAAGATCTCATCAAAAGGTATTAGTGTAGTCGGTAGAAGATTCTGAAGAATTATGATTTTTTTTGTTTGTTTGTTGTGGTGTTTTTTGGGTGTTTTGCTTGGTTTTTTGTGGGTGTGGGTGTGGGGTTCATTGTTGTTTGTTTGTTTTTTTCTTTCCATGCAGGGATTGCAGCTTCCCTCTTTCTCTGTCTTTCATTGTCATATAAGGTTTGGGCTTGTCTGCTTTCGGTCTGGACAATCCCTGAAATGATTCCAGTTCATTCTGTTGCAAAATGTTCATCAAAAAGGTGATTTAACTCTTCTTCATTCTTCCTGACCAATATCTGAACCTTTGTGCTGCACTCAGAATAACTGAGATTACAGAAAAGGAAAAAAAAATCTCTGGAATGCCTCTGCTATTGTTTGTATTGTTTGTACTCCCAGATGGAAATGGAAAAATGTGTCATTAAAGAAGAAATTATGTCTCCTGTAAGTACTTCTGGTTCATTTACTATCTTTTGTCGTTACATTATTTGCGCTACGTGTTTTATTTTGCCCAAACGCAGGTGCGTTACTGTTCCGTTTCCGACTTCTTTCGCAGCCGGCTGCCCAGCACGGTGTGGGGAGCGGCGTGAATCAGCACCATGGACAGAGCCAGCCCCCCCCCGCGTCCCCCGCGTCCCCCGCGTCCCCCCGCCGCCCAGCCCAGAGCCCAGCCGCCTCACGGCCAGGGGAAGCGGGACACCCAGGACACGGGCCCCGGCGCTCCAGGGCTGCTCGCACTAGAAGGTGCAGTTTGACTGCTCTGCCCAGGCACCAACCCTCGAGCAATCTGAAAAAGATAATGTTTTTGAACGCGGCCTGTCAAATCCGCCAGCAGGTTTAAAACCAGGCGCGCGCAGGCAACAGAGCACACAGGCAGTGCAAGGCAGTAGCATGGTTGCTAGGTTTGTGTCCTTAGGAAACTTGAGAACTTCATTATTAATAAAGAAAAATGTTACTGCTGTAATAATAAAAGAAACCCAGAACGTGAATGGAAGTTTATGAATTTTCTCAGGTTTTTGGTAATAAAAAATTAATTGAATGGCAGCATAGTCAAGTGGTGTATCAAATTCATGCTGATTTCTGCTCAGAAAAAGGCAGAGGTCAAAGCCAAAGTTCAGTAACTCACTGCTCGGGTAAACTGAGTCTGTCTAGTTTCAGGAAAAAAAAAATAGTAATTTTGCTGGTTTTGGCTATTAATTTTCTTCATAGTAGCTAGTATAGGGCTGTGTTTTGGATTTGTGATAGAAACAGTGTTGATAATGCAGGGATGTTTTAGCTATGGCTGAGCAGTACTTGCACAGAGCCAAGGCCTTTTCGGCTCCTCACCCCACTCCACCAGCGGGTAGGCTGGGGTCTGCACAATAAGCTGGGAGGGACACAACTGAGACAGTTAACCTCAACTGACCAAAGGGATATTCCAGACTGTATGACATCATGCTCAGCAATAAACTAAGGGGAAGGTTGGCTGTAGGGGCTGCTGCTCAGCCATTTGGTGGTGAGCAATTGTTTTAATTTACATCACTTGTTTTTCTTGTGTTTTATTTCTCTCTCTTTTCTAGTTTATTTTTCATTAATATTTGTTATTGTTGTTGTTGTTATTATTATTATATTTTAGTTATTAAACTGTTCTATAACTCACAAGTTCTCTCACTTTCACCCTTCCAATCCTCTTCCCTCTATCCTGTTGGAGGGGAAGTAAGTGAGTGGCTGTGTGGTGCTTAGCTGCCAGCTGGGGTTGAACCATGACAATCCTAAAAAAAGGTTCAAAGGTTCATGGATCAATACACAACAGAACTTGTCAGTCATGTCTGAATGAGGTAGAACACTAATTTGGATCTCACCATTTATTCTCGATCTCTAAGTACGTATTGTGAGTTACTGTGTGCCAAAACTTAATTTTTCAATAATATTTTTTCAAAAGTTATAATGAAAAAAACCACAAACCAACCTGAATGTAAAAAAAATGTGGAAGAAGTAGAAATAAAACCCTACCAACGTTATGTATTCAAAGACAAATACCTTCATCCACACCATTTTATTACTATACCTTCCACGATTATGGATGTGTTTGTGTACAGAGATGCACACAGCTCTGTGCGTTTAGGTGATTCTAGCATGAAAGTCATGGACATTGTTCATGTATTCCTGAGGACATGGGACTACCAGAGGTTTCAGCTGTCTTTTTCTGAAACATGTATATCACAGGCTAAAATACATTTGATCTGAAGATTAGCTAGATAGTAGATAATTCAGAATACAGAAAACTGAGAACAAATAAAGGAGACATAATGAAACAATAGTCTTCCACTTCTCTCTGCCTGCTCTGTCTTGTCTGTCAGGCCTGTTCTCATTCCAGTAATTCCAGGTTGCTATAAACCCTACACCATCTCTTCTGTGTTCCTAGGGAAAACCTTGCTCTTTTGATCATCTCTCAGGCCTGGCCTTTCAGATGTCTTCTAGTCTATTATACCTTTACTGCTTTGTCTCCCTAACTCTTGTTTCTGACCCATCTTTTGATTTTCCAGAAAACTCCTGTTCCCAGGTAACACCAGTCTGGACTGCCATCCCAATTCTCTCCTTGCCCAAGAATTCACCAGCTAGCAGAAGACAAACAATAATCTTCTTTTCTACTTCCCCCACCCCCACACACCTCTTTTTGAAGGCCATAGCACAGGTAAGAGACAAGCAAACCCAAACCCTATCAATCATATATCTTCTCATCTTTTGTCTTTTCATGAAAAAGGGTTTACATACATTGCAATGACTGCATAAACCTTGTTGTGCACCCATGTGCATGTTCAAAGTGTCATTCTTCTATTTCTTTTACTTCCACTTCTATCCAATTAATCTGAGAAGACATAAACCAGAACAGAATGTAATTCAGAATGTCACATATTTCACAGGTAAGTTTCAAGCTATATGTAAATCAAATGTTATTGTTTTCCAAGTGCTGTCAAAAGATGTTAGCCTAATTTGATCAACAGTAGTAAAAACATTGACAGCTTCTTTAAGGATGTTCCTGGAAAGTTATGAAAGCTGTATTCAGTATTTCATCTTATGTTAAAGACAAATCAAATGCAGAGTATCTCTCATTTGATCATCTTTCCAACATTAGTAAAATTACATGCCTTCTTACACCTTCACCATGCCACTGATGAGTTACACTGGCCCCTTTTAAAGACTATAAACATTGGTAGCAAAGGAAAAGGCAACTATTATAAAATAAAAAAATATTGTCAATAATGTATAATAAAATTTTATGTTTAAATTTAATATTGCATAATATTTTATGACAAAAGGTTAAATTTTATAGTATTATATTGTTAAAATATATAAATATTTTCTTTACCTCTATGATTCTTCATTACATGGATAAACACCCTTATTGAACACCATTATTGATTATTTTTATTTAATAAATAAAAGCCAAATTAATATGGTCAAGAAGTACTTTTGCTAAAAGATGCTGTTCACTGTATCTCTCATAGTAAAAGTTCATACTGTGGTGCTCCGGGCACCGTCCAAAAAACTTAATATGCTCCTATTGACCAGCCACACATCTGATCTATGTTTTAAACATTAGTGAAGACGGCTGTTACCTGAAAATGTAGAGCATGAGAAACGGTAATGATATTTTGCCCATGTATATATGCAGGTATGTATTTGATGTAGGCCAAATCAGAAAGGAAATAACTGCAGGGAATTGCCATGAATAACTGATGTATTTTTATGCAGCCTTAAAAGCCTAAATGGTTGAAGTCTATATCAGAGAAGGTATAAAATTACCAGGGTTTGCCAGAGTTAGACCAGGTGCACAAGCTACGCAAGGTGCACTAAATTGTCACATTTTATAAGCCTTGCTCAACCCTGAGTCAAATGATACTTTCAGAGTTAACAGCATCAGCTTGTGAGTCTTTCTGAGCTAGTGGGGAAACCAGGAGGGTATCAAAATTAGAAAGCTTACATCTAAAAGAGGGAGTTAGGTCTAGCTACTTTTTCCTTCTCTAAGAGAAAGATTTATACCCACCCGATGGTTGCTTCAAAGAACTGCCACTGTGGCACTGGAGTTTGCAATGCCTCTTGAAGTGAAGTTGGAGATGACAGTCACCCTGTTCCCACTCAGCTGTCAGAAGGGTTGGCTGTACCATGGTCTGCTGGGGTAGATGAGGCCAGATGGAAAAAAAAACAGATGGGAAGTAGCTTGGACATCAGGTAAGTACTATAAACTACTTTCATTATATTTACCAATATTTTAATGTAATAAATCCATACCAAAATGCACCTACAATAACTCGTCAAATCTTTCTCCAGCAATACAAACTGTCTTATTCAAATACCTCTTGGTACAAACTGAAAGAATAAAGGCTCCTTTTGTGAATGACCTTGAGAGTCCTGGAACAGTTTTCAAAATCAATTACTTTGCTGTGTTATGATTAAACAGCAACAACGAAAAAATAAACCTCTGTGTTTTGGTTTTCTGAAATCCGTTTAGGGAGAACAGCTCTCTGGGAAGTAGAACTGTAAGTGTTCCAATAAAATGCTGTGTAGGCTCCGAACTAAAAGCTAGCTCTCAGCTTGTATGCAGTATGCATTTTATGATCAGTTGTAACCAGAAAGTTTTAAAAATATTGGCTGTGGATACCTTAATGTTTAACTAATGATAGATAAGGTTTGGGAATTCTTTCAAACGTGAATATGGAAGATTGTCTCTTTCACAGATATTGTCAAATAGTTTCCTGTTGACTATGTTATCAGATAAAAAAGTAATAGTATAACTAAAAAGTTCTAGAAGTATTTACTGGACAGGCATTCTCAATACTTATTTAGACATTACTTTTCTTACAAGTAGCTTTATTACCTTTTTGATTACACATTTGTGGTTTCTATAAATGCCAACAAATCATCTTGTACAAAAACAGATACTCAATTTCTGATGCAATCCAATTTTTGAAGCCAAAATAGTTTCCTAATATACAAAATCCTGAGCCTTTTTCCTAGCACAACAAATGAACCAACTAAGTCTTAAAGTCTTAATTTCTAAATGTAACTGCTGCAAAATATCCTGGTAATGTTTTTGGCAATTCGATAAAAAGATTGCACACTGGCATCCTTCTGAAAAGCACATAAAAATAAATCCCTATGAATGCATTCTTTGCTTTAATGGTTAGTTCATGCAAATTTAACTGTCCTAGATGACATGTTTTAATTTCTACTTCTGCCTCTGGACTAACACATATGCTAAATGCAGTTTTACTGCACTGTATGCAACATAAGGATTTAGCAGACCTCAGCATTTTTATGAAGAATGAAAGCATGCCCTATTGCAGACATTTTCTTAACCCAGTGTTTTGAGGATTTTTTTTCTTTTAACATGAAGTAAAATCTTAGGAAAGAATGAGGGTATTATTTTTTGTTTCTTGTCCTTTGATTTGCAATGAGAAATGGATCAGGTCTGTGGAAGAAAATAAAAGATGTTATAGTAGGAAGGAATTTCTCAAGATTTTCTCCATCAAACACTGTGTGTTTTTTTTTCTTCAAGCATCTGTAAGTCCTGATACTTCTCTCAGATGTCTCAGATACACGGAGTTTTTTAGGTCACAAATAGGTTGACCTCATCTCCTCTTCCTCCTATATCAGTGTTATTATTCATACACTTACAGTTGACCATGTCTTTGGTACTTGGTTGATTAGAGTGCTTTTCACCTTGCAGAATAGAGTCCAAAAAATGAAGGAGCTGGCTAAGAATGGTATTTCCATGCAAAGCTTTTTCTCTACAGTGTTTTGAGGATCAGATTCTTTCTCCAGTGATAAGATTTGTGCAAAGAAGTAATCTGTATTCTTAAACATTATTGTTCATACCTTATGATCTCCACTGAGTGAATGAGGAATGCACTTGTTTAGAATGTAAATAATTCTGTATGATGGTGAAATAAACAATAGACATGAATCTCTGGTATGAATAGCTGGTATAATTGTCCAATAGGGAGCTGTCTGCTTACATACAGATCTACACATCTTTCAAATAAATCATGGATTCAGATGCAAAATAAAGCATATTAAGAACACCATGTGGATTTGAAACTACCCCTGGGAGAACTATGATCCATAATCTAATGAATGGGTTGCACCCATCTATCAAAGATTCATCCCATAAATGTGCAGAGGTTAGACTCCAAAGGAAAACAGAACCGTCTGCAGCAATTTGTGACATACGAGTGCAGAGGCAAAGCTGATGGTTAGAGGATTCTCCTGAAGGTTTCTGAAGCTTCCTGAGGATTGTGTTAGACACACACCCCACACAGCCCCCACCACTCCCCCACTGAATGTAGACACTCCCCCACTGAATGTAGATCATACTCAATTACATCTCATGTGCTACTTTCTTACCATTAGAATTCCTTAGATTAGCTAAGTAGGAGCTGCTAATGCAGTGCAATGCTTTCATCGGTTTAATGAACTATTCCCAACCAACACCTGTGAGTGGAAATTCCTACTAAAACATCACAGAAAGACCAGAGGACCTTTTGCTGAACAACATGCTTTTTAAAGCTACTCTTCCCTGCTCACATTGGCACTGTTTCAAACTACCTAAACTGCCTCTAAGCAAGTTCAGCTGGGTACTGGGTGTGATCTAGTCAATGGGCCGTGTGTCTGTGCACAGGCTGACTTAATAGCCTCAAACGCTATTTTGCTGGAATGGAGTTATACTGCACCGCGTCCTACTGCAGTGGCACATTAGTGAGCTGTGTGATAGCATTTGTTTTTCATTGCACATTGACCTATGTACTATATTCCATTAAAATATCAGAGCTTCATTTTTCTTTCCCTGTGAGAAACCCTTTGATTAAATTCATTGAACAATGAAAAGTCATCAGTTTTTATAGCACTTGAGGACTTCCTGAATTCTTGGAAGTAATATTTGTTTATTTCAGTGAACTGAAACAAATATTTTTAACACTATTCTAAGTAAGGATGAATTTCCCATCCTTTTTTAGATGTTAACAAAGTGCATTCTCAGATCTTAGCTTTGTGTTCCAAAACAGGTCAAATGTAACAAATATTGAACAGCCTTTTTCTGAATAGCATTTTTTTACTATGCTTTCAGAAATTTGATTCATTACTTGTGGAGTATATAGAAAAGTAATTCTTCTCAAAGTTTTTTATCCTAAGCAAATCAAGACCTAGGTATTAGCTGCTTACAAGGAACAACTTCTACCAAAAACTTTTAGTGGGAATTATTTGGCAAATATATTCATCATACTTCATTAATGTAAGACAGTTTCAGTTCAGCAAAAAAATTGACATTTCTGATCTTAAGCTCCTTCTTGATTTTCCTTTCTGGCATTTTTTATTCAGCTAAAGCCTTGGTCTATTAGCACAGATATATGGATATAGTTACAAACACATGTATTCCAAAAATTTGCATTTCCAGTCCCTGGAAAGAAGGAAGATGGAGGCCCAATGTATAGATTTATGTACTGCACATTGAGTAGCAAATCACATTCTGCACGGTGTTACAGCACATTTAATTTACACATCAAAAAGTTTGCCCTGGATCTGCTAATCTCTTTAGCCTCATTATAGTCAATAAGGACAGATGATGAATGTGTGGATATTTTTTTTAGTATAAAATAAGTGTCTGCAGTAGGACAGGTGCTTCTTGTGGGGAACTACATTACACTGAAGTAACTAGTATCTAGACAGGTTAAGTCAGGCAAGAGGATTCATTATAGAAATGGTAAAGGAGAATTCGTCACACAAAAAAGGACTAATTGCACGTTAGAAAGGAAGCATATAAAGAACAAGAGATATTGCAACTAAAATAACATTATATAAGCAAATATTCTATTGAACTGTGAAAAATGTACAACTGCTGTTAATTAACATCACTTTAGGTGACATACCATTTTTTTTTTTCTGTAGATTATGCATCCAGTGCTACTGCAACCAAGACAATCTGCAGTCTGTTTTGCCTTTGTCCTTTCTCCTGCAGAACTGATATCAGTGTTTATAATGTTAAACATTGCTGAAACCAGGCACATGACAGAGGTGAGGCTACTGCAGCTGCATGCCCCCCTCTGGTGCTGCTCCTTCATATGTGGGCAGATGAACTGCTCATCATATCTTACAAATGCTCCTTGTTGCTCTTTTTTTTTCTGGTGTGACAAGAAGAAAGAGGGAAGTTTGTAATAAGACAGATAAAGTATATAGGTACCATATAATTTAGTGCAAATTCTTCATCCTTATTGAATGGGAAACTTCCTGAATATAGGCTGAGTATACTGGGGGGAAAATATTGGTATTTCCATTTTAGACTATGTCATTTAGTGCCAGTAAAAATTAGATGGCTAAACCCAAATAGAATATTCTTCAACATTCCAGATGTTACAGTCTTCAGGCAACCAAATTTAGAATTTAGTTTTCCAAGCACGGTTTTTCTAGAGCCATTTTAATTCCCCTGCAGCATTCAAAACATCCAGACTGGACATGGGTAGATATGACTCAGTCACTAGGCAAGAAGAAAACCTTTCTAGAGTGACACCTGGAGACGAAGGGGAGGGGGGGGGATATATTAAGTGCTGGAAACCTACAGGTAAGCAACTGAATCCGGCCTGAGTCTCTTTTTTTAGTGTTTTTCTAAAGACCAGGGAATCACTAGAGAAAATAGACTTGAAAAATAGATAGAAGCAAGCACATATTCCTTTGCATTGTGTTTAGCCTGTGATATTCATGGCTGCAGTGAAATAGGCAAGGCAGATGCTATAGATGAATTTTTCAGGAGGGCTGGATAATTTTATGGCAAATAATAACATTTCTAGTTATCCTTGTAAAGATGAGGGCAATCAAATGTTATGCTTCAGGGAATAAGATGGTCATTACAGGGAAAACCAGGAATTTGTCCACTTCATTGTCTTTCTCCGTGAATGGTGTTACTTTGTGAAATGTGTCATACTGTTTTGTCTTTTTCCAAAGCAACCATATGGTTCAGTGATCTGTTTCCATACAGTAACTGCCACGTGATTGTGTCTCTTAATTTGAAAACTGTATTTGCAATTTTAAGTCATTAGTGATGTCTCTTTCATTTTGAGAAAAATTTGGAGCGAAATGACCAAGGCTTATATAAAAATAGTATCAAGTTAGTATTAGTGCAGAGAGCACTGTGTATTTTTATTGAAAAACTATACCAAAAGAACCCTTATTTATTCTTAACACAACCCCTCAGACTTTTCTCACTGTCAGCTCATTTATATTTCTATGGTGAAAAAAGGTTATAAACAATAAATGTTTAATCAAGTATGGGTCTGTTCAGAGCTAAAATTCTAATTCCACTAACAGAAGGTTGATAATAGCTTTGAAGTGCAACAACACTTTCTGCCCACACACCAGTAATGACCTGTAGGGGATAAATGTGCCAAAAGGGAAAACCATGCACTGTTTGATTTACAACCTCGTTTTTAATGATGGGACAAAGAAATAGCAACAGAATGTACTTGTAAATCCTTCTCTTTTTCAGCCTAAGCTTTCAAAAGGAGAGTATGATCAGGTAATTTAAAGTTGTTTGTGTCAAACAGAGAGTAACTGTACAGGCTGTGATTTTACAAATGAATGGAGCCTTATTTAGTGCACTACTTGCACATTCTGCGGTAAGAGACTGAAAAAAAGCCTTTGCTTCAGAACTGAAATTCAGAGCTTGTTGGATCAGGCTATTTACCAATTCCTGTAACCAGTGAGGTAAAGTAAAAACCAGCTGATGAGCACACCTTTCAGAGACTTCAGCCAAGTTCTGTGTGATCTATGGTATGGGTCACAGACCCACATACTCTTCTACTGCCACAACCAAGAATGAGTAGCTGAAAGCAAAGATTAAAGACTGAGAACTCCTTTGGCTGACTGCTGCTTAAACTGCTGTCTTACTGGCTGCTTTGTGACTTGAATTTTTTCTGATTCTGGTAAAGGTCACGGGGCTGTCTTTGCTTTTCAAGATATGTATGTTCTTAAGGGAAATACTTCACCTAGGAGTAAGGCACAAATGATTTTTTGGCCAATTTGGTGCCTGTAGCCCCTTTTGAAGTCCAAGAAAGTAAACTCAAGTAAAACCAGCTTATGTACACTTTCATATCAGCTTGAAAGGAAACACCTATTTCACACTAGCTCCATGTGCACCAACTCTAAACCACATAGTGTAGGGGCCCACTGGGATCCCATTTAAAGGCAGGAAACAGTGCAGATACCTTGATTTTGGAGGCAGGATGACCTACTATGAGAGCTGCAAAATATAGACAACAGCCATCAGTCTATCTTCAGTGCCTTTGGTCCAGGGCAAAATCTTCAGTGAATAACATCTGCAGCCATTGTCTTGGAGATGTGCTGCAGATATTATACCTAGTACTTCACTTGAACCTACCATAGGTATTTCTGGATGTGCTGCAACGATATCTCCACTGCCCCTACAGAGGTAAATTCAGTGTGGATGCATAGCATCAAACGAAGACTTAGGTCATATTTCTTCTCCGGCAGCTGATGTAGCTGTCTGTCTGGAAAGAATAAAAAAAATAGCAGACATATAAAAAAATTCAGGAGTTATATGATTGCTATACCCAAACTGCACATCAGAACCACCTCAACAACAAGGATGCTGAGGTGCTGAAGAGTGTCCAGTGAAGAAGCAAAGAAGCTGGTGAAGGGTTTAGAGTACAAGTCTTATAAGGAACCACTGATGGAACTGTGGTTGTTTAGCAAGGAGAGGAGGAGGCTCAGGCGGACCATATTGCTCTCTATAGCTTCCTGAAAGGAGGTTGTAGGCAGGTGGGGTTAGGTCTCTTCTCCCGTATAACAAGAGACAAGACAAGAGGAAATGGCCTCAAGTTGTGCCAGGGGAAGTTTAGATTGAATATTAGGAAAAAAAAACCCCACTGAAAAGGGGGTTAAACATTGGAGCAGGCTGCCCAAGGAGGTGGTGGAATCACTATCCCTGAAGGTGTTTAAAAAACAGGTAGATGTGGTGCTTAGGGACATGGTTTATTGATGGACTTGGCAGTCCTGGGTTAACAGTTGGATTTGGTGATCTTAATGGTCTTTTTTGACCTAAATGATTCTATGATCCTAGGAATATTTGTAAAGGCATAAGGCAAAATTCAACTCTTTGCTTATATATATTGTTTCAATTGAGTTCCTCTGTATTTATGCAGGGAAAGATAAGAAAGCATTTGTTGTAAGTGGAAATAAAGGCCTGTGACCACGGGAAATATTTCTTACTTTTTGTGACTCAGATATACCTCATACATTTGAAAATATAAGAAATGTTATTCCTATCTATATAGAGTGTGGGTTCTTGTGTGTGTGTGTACATCTAGAATACACAACTTCACTTACATACATACCTATTAACAGTGAGCATATACATTTAAATACGATACACATGCACACAGATATATATGGCTGGTTCTGATTAGTTTGTGGTTTTAAATTATTACTGGGAAAATAACCCCATAAACATTATTTTCAAAAGGAGTTTAAGGTGATCACCACTACTTTTAGGTAGAACATTTATTTAAGCCTTTAAGTACTGAGTTCATGTTTAATTTATTGATAACTGACTTAATGTTCAGTTCACTAAAAATGTTGTCATTTTTACTCATGATTGGTGAACCATGTTCCATACCCAGTTTTTAGCAAAGGAAACCCGATCTTCATTAAATCAAAGCCCAAGCTGTAAATATGAATAAAATAAAATGAAAAAAAAAAAAACCAACCCTCAGTACTCTACCAGCCCATTAAACTGACACACTTCAAAACCGTACATATACATGCTAAATCTAGAAAAACCTATTGAGTGGTGTAGTTGTGAAAAAAACATATTTAATGAAATCTTCTTGAGGAAACAACTTTACATTGGTTTTGCTTAAATTAAAAGAATGGGAAATTTTATTATCTCAGCTTTCTGTTTTTGAAAAGCAAACAGAGCTTAACAACAGTTTCAAAAAGGAAATTAATCACAGTGCAAAATGTACCTGTATAATCCCAAAGGAAAAAAGCCCAAACAAACCCACAAACCAAACTAAAGCTACAAAAAAACCCCAAAAAACAAAACCCAAACCCAGCCACTCTAATTAAGATGTGAAAACAATTTTATCTGTTATAAAATAAGCACTTACAAATAGTTCTGCAAAAAAGTAAATATTCAAATAATGTATGGCAAGCAGGAAAGCTATCTCAGAGCTGCCATATAAACAGTTTCTAGGAGCAGATAACATTTATCCATGGAGTTATAAAATAGAATGATAATTCTATTAAAAAATGCACTTATAGTGTAGCATATTTCTACCAGGTACATAAAAATTTCATGCATTGTCATATATAGCATAAATCAATCACAGACACTTTCCATTATCCCCAAACTCTATAAATGCTTGTATGTTTTGAGTTCCAGGCAGCAAGAGGTATGTATTAACAATAAATTTTATTGTTCAGTCTCCAGCATTCACTAGACCTTTTGGACTGTCATTTAGCGTGAAGGAGACCTATTGTGGAAATTGCACTGTTCATTTCATCTGTTATGGCCACATGGGACCTTAAAACAAATGAACAGAAATTGTCCTTGCCTGCAGGAGCCCACAAACTGCAGGTAAACCAAAGACTATGTGGACAAGGGATAATCATTTAGAAGCATGCTACTGCTAAATATAAGTGATAATAGCAATACATGATGTAGAATTTCAAAATATCAATTTCAATGTCAAATGGATGAATAGCAGTATACCTTTTGGATGATTAATTATACAGAAATCTATTTGAAAATGAAAGGAGTGGGGTTTCCAATGTCTAATAGAGAAATGTCTTGAAAAGTCTGAAAAGCCAAGATATGAGGAGATTTCAGTCTACAGTAAAATCAGAGAGCACCAACCAGAGACATAGTTTTTCCAAATTTATAATTGAAATATGCTTCATTTTTTGACCAAACAAATGAAGAACAAGTGACGAAAACATGGAATGCTACCTCCAATAGATCTACTTAAGCAGTTACAAAGAACATCAAGGAAAGAAAAGCAGATTCTGATCAAAAGTTATCACTGTCATTGACCAGTAATGCTAACTGAAATGCTTCTATCTGCCTAGAGAAGCGAAATAAACTTGAATCCTATACTGCTTATGTCCATTTTTATAAGTAATAACTCATAATAATCTACTTTGTCACCAGCTGTGCACAATTATGTAAGAAATTCTGAAAGTAATAGGGAGTACTCTCTCATGCTCACTACCTCAAGGGCCACCAGCTGAAAAGCTTTTAATTAGATCAATAAATACAGCAGCAGTTACAAAACCATTCTGTTCCTCACATCAAGCATAAGATGGGTGCTTGGGCCTAAAGCCATACTACACTCAGATGCATGATTATCATATATTGTCTTGTGGAAGATGATCACATTGTTTTAAGTCACTGAAGAATATGTAATAAAGCTTTCCACTTCCAGACTTTTTGGCAGAAGTAAATAAGCACATTTGTACACCTCTGTTTAAGAACAAATTCTAGGCCTTAGCAATGAGTTTACAGTAGAATAGAATAACTGCTGTTCTGAAAAAAAGAAAATTCAAATCTCATGTATTTTCCATCTGGGAGATTTCTAATACACCTTTCAATCCTGTATAAAAGTAGCTTCACCATCCACCCCTTCAGGAAGGCAATTTAATTTAACTTAATATGTACTTTTATTTTAAGCAGTACAGCATGCAGTTTCTTTGCATCACATTAACAAAATGCTGTTTCTTATTTGAAAGGAAAGCCAGTCCTAATACTATCCCAATATTCACAAAGGCAATAGCTTTTTCTTTCTTTCAAACATTAGCTGAGCTAGATCCAAGTAGATATATAAAATTGTAACAGCGCTTTTTGTCTCCTTTCTCAACATTCTTTCTTCTACAGTAAGTGTACACCGCATATTGTTTTAAAGTATGATAGTCTAACCAGATTAAATTGTAAAGTGTCATAAGGCACCCACCTATGAAAGTACAGAGCTTTGTATAACTCATTTTAGCCTGCTTCCAGTCTAGCCTAGTTTGAGTATTTATACATTATAATTTAAACTAAAGATTTTACACATATTTTTAGATTCCACTGAAGCCCTTATATTGACAAGTGTTGAACATTATCATAGCAATGTATGAAAACTCATGGTGTTTCTATATTTTGTTTTTCTTGCTTTTGAATTGTTATGTACTCTCTATGTTTTTGTGTAGTTAATCACTTAAAATAATTGGTAAGTTAAAACTCATCATACTAGCTGGAGCAAACACAAGTTGTCAAGCTGACTGCCAAGTGTTCGTTAAATAAATGAACATGATGGTAAATCATTGATCTAGTGCACAGAGTTTAGAACTTTGTAATCCAGAATTTATTGATGCCTTTCAGCTAAGGAAAATTCTGCTTTCCCTTTCACCTCTAGACAAGCTGGGATAGTAATATCTGTGTGCGCCTGCTGCAAATAGACTTCCTCACATTTCAACGTGATAAAAAACATTACAGGGAGACGAAAGGGGCTTTGAATGATCCATGGCCAATGTAGTCACTTGGCTTTCTTGCCTTCATTTCTGAACTCCTGAACAAAAAAAAGTGGCAAAAGTAGAACCTGAAGTATGTAGATGCTCATTTAATTCAGTTGAGTATCCTGTATTTGATATTTGTATTTGTATAGGTTCAGTTTTCATTCCTGAGTGATGTTCTCCTTTGAGAATGTATCTCCAAGAGGTACTGCCATGAGACAAGAAAAGGTTGGAGCACTTTAAAGCTCATGTTATACAATGAACAATTATTTCTTAGATTTTCAGTTAAGAGAATTGAGGCATAGACCTTTTGGTGAAGTTCTTCAACTGTTTTGCCTTGCCCCATATTTTCCTTCACGAGCCTTTCTCCCCTGCTCCTTTCAGTCCCCCTGCACTGCCGGAACATGTGTCCCTGGTGCCTGTGCTGCAATAGAAATAAAGCAAATGACATGATGTTAGAGTGGAAGATGGGAGAAGTCAAGCCTTTTCCTTATGCTTTCTGCCTGGGTTTTGTGCCTGTGGCACTAGTCATTTGCAGCTTGGCTAGGGCAGCTGACCTTGCTCAGGCTTGCCAAGCAGAGCCTGAGCTTGTGAGAGATTGGGATGCACCAGGATCCTGCTGTGTTCTATGCTCTGGGAGACCTGGATCCCCTCAGCTCAGGTCACGTATCTAAAGCCAAGCTCTCTCTGCTCCTCTTGACTGGAGTACCTGCTGCTGAGTGGACCATTGAGTCAGTTTAAAAAGAAAGGGAGGAAAAATATACTGATTTTGAAGCTCAAAAGTTATGGAGGAGTCTGTTCTTTCAGTCCTAGCAGCACTCACCTTTGTAATTTGCTATCCCTTATGACCAGAGCCACAAGAAGCAGAAGTCTAGGAGTATAACAAGTAATCTGCAGACATTTGTGCAAATGCCTTTGGCTGTTGCCATCTAGCACACTGTAACAGTTATCTGGTGCCCACTCCATATGAGAAATGCGCAGACAGACTGTGACTCTTTCCTGATGTATCTTCCCATCTCCAGGATTGCTGAGCCAGAGCTTGTGGAAAGGTCTTTAAAGGATTCAGTTCCTGCATCTCCAAGATTTGGTGATTTTTTTCTAGCCATTTTACTGGTCATTAAACTATCATAAAAGGAACCTAGGAGGATCAGGAATCTCTTTCCAAGGCTTTATTTTTTCTCTCCTATATAACACTTATATGAAGGAACATTATCATTTAATCTGGCAACACAGCATGCAAACTGCCAGAAGCTACATTTTGACTATTGAAAGATGAGCCTCAAAAGCCTGAAAATTCTTTTCACTCAGGCAGTGTCTAAATGGTACTATTGTTATTTAAATATCTTCAGTCCATACATTTGTGATGGAAATTTCCCTGCTTTACATTATGCATTCTTATAAGGTTTCTAGGTAAAATGGGAAAACAGAAAAAGGTTTAGATGCATTTTTCGGTTTCAATTTTCACATCAGTGTGCTTAACTCTTATTTTAACTGCTATATTTTTTTTAGCCTGGAAATAAAGTCCTGCAAATTAAATATACAACAGAAACCCAGAAACATGGGTTAGTTAAAAACCTAATATTGGAGAACTTCATCAGTTGAAAACATCTTTAAAAGCTACCTTTTTGCTATTTGCACTAGTTATCTATGTAGTTGAATAATGAAAGCATGTGGCTTGAAATAAAATATGGTTGTGCATCAATTTCTTTTAAGTTTTCAAATGAAATTGTGGCTATGCTATTGAACATGACTATAGCAAAAGTTGCTGACTATCAGTTGAGATTCAATGAATATCCATGTTTGTACATCTAGCTAGGCCAACTCTGAGGTAAAACCTGGTAGAACAAAACCCTTGCATTGCTAAATCTTGTATTGGGGTTTATGATAGTAGACTAACCTCTAGCTGGGTGATATAAAGCTTATGACATACAGGATGGATTAGAGTACAGTGACAATTTCAGTAGTTATCATTACTTGGTGAGGTTAAATTGCAGAACATGAGCTGTAAATCCCTTAATCCTGAGGTTCATAATTTTCTTCTGTACTTTAAGAGTTCCAGACATCTCATTTGAAGGTGAATGGAGGACAAGGCTGTAGTGGGTTGGCATGGCAAGTGTTTGGCACTCAGCCAGGGTAAACCCACCGCAAAGGCATTCCCTAAATAGCAAACAAATGCTTATATTCAGCAGTTCACAGGGTACAAATATCTGAGTGTCCACTTTGCTTTCCAAGGGATTATATTAATGTGAGTGATTTAGTTGCTTTTATTCCTTATTTTGTCTTGCTGTTTCCACTTTATGGCAAAAAAACCCCACAAAACGTCTTTGTATCTGTGAAGTCAGAGTCTAAGTAAACACAAAAACTGCATGATAGGTCTCAGAGCTGAGTAAAATTTGGCTAAAGTTTCATATGGGAGAGAACAAGATGGCTTCAAGTGTTCTTTGGATTACATATTTACTATCTAATGTTCTTCAAGACACTGAGTGGTAATAATCTCCATAAGGTGTTGTGCATTAGACCTCTCTGCATGTCTGTGTTGACCTTTCCCAGTGACTTCCATACATGCTGCTGTCTGTCTCAACATGCCCATAGCTGACACCCAGCTGTGTCTCTGCACTTTAAAGGGAACTTGAATGTCCAGATGTGTTTGTGCATTTCCATCTAAAATCTGAGTGTCTTAAAATTCATGCTTAAGTATGCCATGCATTGTTTTACTAAATCCCTGGGTCTTATAACCCAGTATCTAAGGTGTCACTAGATTCCAGGGGAGACATACTTTCTACATTTTGAATAGCCTCTAGCTAACAAATATTTTATTTGAAGCATTTTACAGGCTTTTGTTTAACATGAGGGCATCATGGCCCCATATTGACCAAGAGTAAATCAACAATGCAAACAAGAACCAAGTGTAAGAAGCTCTGGTGTGGGCCATGATCAACAAGTGATGGGAGAACACCTGAAACTGCTGGAAATGTGTCCTGTAATGTCATTGTGAACTGATGTGATTGCCAGTCTGTGCTAGCATCTGGCTATAAGAAACCCTTGCTGTGAAAACTGGGAGGAACACCACTACCTGGATGTCTGACACCACATAAGAGCAGAGGGCCTGAGGTGGCAACCATTTGCTTTGGGGCCAAGCTGCCACTCAGAGCCCAATACGGGCCACAGAGGTGCTGCATCTCCCCTGGTTTGATTGCATCCTCTCACTGTACCCATGGCAGGTCTCAGCTGGCGTGTGTGTATGAGTGAATGAAAAACTTTCCCCTTCGCAGTCTGTCATCCAGTTGGTCTGCTTAATAGATTAAACCTGATAGTGTCATACTCTTTAGATTCTTCTTCCCCTCTGACATCTGACATCGAGTTACTGCTAATACTCTAGGGACAGAAAAATTCAGCATCTGAATATGCCAAAGACTGTGCAGGCATCTTGTGATTTTACATCCTGTTTTTCAAAGTATCAAAATGAGATTCAACAGTTACTGAATTTCTGTTTTTTTCCTCCTCTCTTGTCTTTTTCTCAAGAAGAAATGCTTGTTTCTTTGAACTGAGGGTGTAATTAATCTCTTGAGTACAATTCCAGAAAGAACTTTAATGTGAACTATAAAATTTCCAAGTATCTTTAGAAAGTTTCTTCAACAACGGAGTTGGTCTGAACACTGCTAATTGTTGCAACCAAAATTTAGGCAGAACCTTTTTTACTTGCCATTATTTCTGATACCCTGAGGTGAATACCTAGATCTGAAAGTTTCCTCTCATAGAGCTTTTCTTATAACACTGAAGCTGAATTTTACATGGTGCTATATCTACAGTTAATAGCACAGTTCACAAATCAAAGCAGTATTTTTTGCATATTGGCCCACTGCCCAGTGGACAGATTTCCATTTCACTTCATCCCCAAGCTGTCACAAAGTTGGGCTTTGTGACTGACTGTTTTCTGAATATTCCTATTTCTGGTTCTCACTGTAGTCCCTCCTCTCCTTTCACAGGCATAGGCCTGTGTTCTGCAATGCATGTCAACCTGAAACTCATGACAAGAAAGAAATCAGAAACCAGCCTCAGTCACTCCTGCTGATCCCTGAGTCTCGGTGACAGCAGCTCCAGCACAGAGGGCACAACATTACTGATACTTTCTGTGATGTTCTTATAGCGATGACAGACTATTGGGGGAAGAAACAACAAGTCTGTAGCAAGCGTGCAAGCTTCAATGCAATCTGAATGCAAATCAGATCCCAGATTTCAAAATACTAATGGCAGTGATGGATGATTTCTTGATGGTGTGAAATGGAGGGCAGACATCACTTCTCATCTTTGCTGACCTATTTGCAACATTTGATGCAGACAGTGATCGTGAGAGATTACTGAAGGAAATGGCAAGGCTGCATAATGAATGTATCTAGTATCTCTTTGGGTGTACACCTTTAATAAGGTGGCAGGAAATGTCATGTTTGTCCCATGACTTCACAACTATCATTTCTCTCTTTGAACCTACTCAATATCTACAGACAGATCCCAGAAATGGTGGACTCATCATGAACTTAGTGCAGCAACTACACAGGTCTCATCATGCTTATCTTCACCAGAGAAAGAAAGGTTGGGTCAAGCGTTGGCCAAGAAGAGCTAATGGATGGGGGCTAGTTGTGCCTGAAAGAAGAGCAGTGAACACACACAAGACAGAGATACACTGAGCATATCAAAACAAACCAACAATCAAAATAACTTCAGGGAGTTTACAACCTCCTATCTTGAAAATATCTTCTAGTGAATGCAGTTCAGTATAGCATAGTAATATCAAGGTGATTTCAAAAACACTGAAAAACCAGTCTGTGTCTGAGTTTTTCCACAAGAACCTGGTTCAAGATGGCATAGTGAGGAGTAACTCATAAAAACCCTCAAACCTTTCAAGTTCTTAGTTTTAAATACTGAAAATCCTCATTTACTGTGACTTGTGTCTATTAGTACCGAAGAAGAAGAAGGGAGAGAACAGGAAAGAAAAAGGATTTTTAAAGTTTTTGACAAGGGTGAATGAACAGGACTTAATTTGCTAAAATCTCCATGAGCCTGGCTTAGAGTATTCAGAGCTTCTGCCATGAACTAATTACTTGAGATCACAATATTGGGTTCCTGGTTTATACAAGGGCCAGAAATGGATATGTTTACCTTTGTATGTAAATACATTTAACCTATGAGTTCTACAGATGACTACTAGTACTAAATGGAATAATGAATCTCACTTCAGCTCCTGCATGTTCCCACAAACATTGTTTCCACTCCAGATTCTCCAGCTTTCCTTCTGTGGTCTCTCCTTATGCACTGTTAAGGATCTCTTTATGTCCAGTGTCTTCTTGTTCTGCTCCCCATCTCCTGACTCATTAGAGACCCTCCAGGTTCCCAATGCAGTGTTAGATTCAGTTCCCAATCTCCTTGACTTGCATATCATTCTCTTAAATAAAAATCTTCCCACTGAAAACTTTCTTGTCCAGCCACTCTGGGTTTCTCTCAGCTTTCTTCCCAGCAACTATTTGGTGATTTCAGTTACCCTGTTTTCCTTAGCTAACCTGCTACAGTCTCTTGATGCATACAGGAGGCTCTGGCTGCCTCCTTAGGCATCCTACTCTCAGATATTCCTCTTGTTACCTCAGTTCAACTCTTACATACTCTTCTTTGAAGTGAGGATGCTGACTGCCATGTTTCTTTTGCCTGGTCTGGTGCTCACAACAAAGGAAGAAAAGTATGTCTCTGCGTGGTTAACTCACTATTGGATTGAGCCCTTGCTACTGCTGTGCTTGCATCCATATGAAAATTGTCTCACTGTGTAGAGACTGAAGTTCAGTGTCTGCAGGGAGGGAGGGAGAAGGTGGGCCAGAACTCTTGTTCTGTAGCTCAGCACATAACCCAGTGCCTGGGAACAAACAGTTCAACCTGCAACAGTTCAAAATCACTTGGCAGCTGAGACAGGACATACGTGTAAGCACTTGTTCTTTGAACAAGGCAAAATCAGGCACAGTGGAAATTTTCAAAGTCAGAGATTTTATTCAAGGACCATTAAAAAATTCATTTTAATTCTTTGAAATGACCTTTCCTCTTCTGTTTTCTTCTTTCCCACTTTTCCCATCAGAAGCAACAGAGATGCAGATGCATCTTTTCCAAACTACAGATGGTAAGCCTTTGATCCAAAACAGAAATGCCCCAAACTATGGTCATGACATTCTTCTAAGAATTGTTTTAAGCATAGTAAAAAAACCCTACTTTTTTTCTTTTTATTTAAAAAAAATAAATTTTTGTATGTCTATGTGAAAACCCAATATTAACCTCAGATTGTCAGGGAATGGTAAGGCATACAAAAGTGATCAGTGATTGAAAATGATCAGCTATTTGACAACCTTATATATAAGTGGTGCTATCAAAATATCAGTAAACTGGCTGAACAGGGATGAAAGAAGCACAAGAAAAAATATATTGTAAAGAGGCATCAAATATTAGTACCTTTATGGTAACTTTCATCAGCAGTGAAACAAGTAAAATGACATACCATGTATGCTTTTATTTACCTGTTCCTGGATCTTATTTTTGTTTAAGCTTTCTTACTCCATAAGTAAAGGTAAACCACAGATTTTTTATCACAAGTACACAAATTAGTCTAGTACTTTGCATCACAAGGTGAAATAGTGCTTGAAAATAATCCATAGCTTGCTTTTTTTTTTTTTTTTTTTTTTTTTTTCCTCTTGTGAACAGAAAGTTTGGCAAGATCAGGCAAATTGTATCAGGTTGCAGAGAAACAAACCTTTCCGTTATGTTGCATTTCTATAAAAAATCATTGTCTAGTAATGCAATCAATTAACAACAGTGACAGGTCTTTATGCAAATTAACACCAGTAGCTATATTAATTGGTAAGCATGAGTGCAACTTTTCATCACATAATACTTTTTCTGAATATTTTATCATATGGATTTCCATTTATTTTGATAGATTTTTATTTAGATGACATTCTGTCTTCACTGTAAATGCTAAATGTGTCACTTGACTTTAATTCCAAATCACCAATATAGTTAGCAGAACAAAATGCCCCAAATTAAATGGGAAGGCATAACAGATGTGACAAGACATCTTCGCTAAAAAATGTTACACGATAGCAAGTAAATAATACACAAACAAACGGTAGCACCAGAATAAGATGGCATAGCATACATACCGATGCACATGGCAGTCTCATATAAGACTCTCATGCCAAACAATCTAGAGAAAGAAGCCTGTGGGAGAGTGAGACATAGCACATGCTTTTGTAATTGCCAGTTTAAAGAACAGTCTAAAGGTTAATTTAAAGAAAAAAAATAGAGTATGCATTGATATGACAACTAAAGATAACATGTTATGCTCTAACTACATTTAAAATAACTTTTAGAACTAGTGAAGAAAGCCAAAACTATACAGAGGAGTGCTCTGTAGTCTTCTGTACAGGAAAGTATTGGCCTTTCTTTGACATTAAATTAAGAAAAAAAAATTCATGTGAAAAAGAAACTATTGATTGTCATGACAGACAATGACAGACTATAGTATGCATATGAATACACACAGTAAAACTATGCTTCTAATGTATGAGAGCAATATTTTTTTTTCTAAGAGAAAACAAGAGGGATAGGGAAAAAGAACTCACCACAACAACAGGAAAAAGCCAGTGTGAAGAAAATAATTCATTTTTAATGTGAGAAAATTGAGAAAGTAAAGAAGGAATGCAAGATCTTTGGTCTTATTTTGTATTTATTTTTATATTGCACATATTGGACCATTACAACAAAAATCATGGGAGGGAATAAAGTGAAGCCATTACATCCCAAGATATATTATGTCACAGATCTGTATCTCCCTCAGGCCATACTTCTTGTGAGTCACACCCCGCCCCCCCCCCAAAAAAAAAAAAAAACCCCTCATGTAATCCATTCATATCCACTAAAATGGCTGCAGTCTATCAGGGAAGAAGTCCTGTCCCCAGGGGAGTGCTACGGCTGCAGTGTGCATTCACTGTGAGCAGGTGTTACTGTGAGAGCAGCAGACGTGATTTGCCCCGAATGTGCTGCTAGCAGAAAGTGGAACCTTCTTTTTCTTTCTACAGAAATAAGAGCAGGAGAGGTTGCGTACCACGTTTATACTCCAAATTCCAGCGCAATCAATGAGCCCCCCCATTACTTGATACCTCTTACAGTCATGCAGACAGAGTGGTCCTGAAGAAACTGCCAACTGTGGCAACTGAGTTGGGTGTAAACAGCAGCTCCTTTACATTCAAGGGATGGATTTACTCCTTTTCTTCAAGTCTCCTCTTTTAATAATTTTTTTCCAGATGAAAATTTCTTCATTATTTTCAGAGACAAATGAGTTGGGGAAATGATTTGACAGAATGAACTCCTTAGGGGTAACTTTGGTTCATAAACCAAAAAAGTCTCTGTAATATTTCAGTCAGAAAATTTCAGGTACCTGACCACAATCCCACAGGTACAGGGGGCTGCTGCCAGCTCCCCTGCCACTCTCCCCCTTGCCCCCTCCCCAGACGCCCTGAGCCATCTCTCCCCAGGAGCCAGCCCCATCGCTCAGCCTCTCCTCTCTGGGCAATTGCTCCAGCCCCGACCAACCTGGGCACCTCCATGCTGAGCCGGCTCCAGTTTGTCCATGTCTGAAACCACTGTGCACTCTTCTCACCCAGGGCTCCTGTCACCAGCACATGCACTCTGTAGCCTGACCATTTAAACTTCAAACCATCGCTATGCCAAGAGAACATTTCAGTATCGCAATTCTCCTGTGAAATGCAGACAGAATCTTGTTTCTTTTCTTCTGTGCTTGAATAAAAGCAGAATAATTTTAATCTTAACTATATTCATTATTCCCATGAATATTAAAGCAACCTTAAAGTATTTGCAAATGCTAATGGACAATATTTATTTTGATATTTAAGATGATAGTTTTGCAACCTAAATGTTCTCTGATCCAGAATTTGCACTTTCCCTCTATAACACATAATTGCATATTACTTTGCATTCTCAGCAGATTTGAATAAGAATATTTTAGCAAACTAAGATGAAGATTAAAGCATGTAAATAGTGTTCTCTCCAAGATAAAACACCACGCAAATCAGTACAGTTATGCAGAGATAAATACCGTTCAGCCAATGAACTGTGAGATAAATTCACTTAAGTTTGGCAAAAGGCTGTGAAATCTTAGAAAAGTATTATTTCTGCTTAGTTTTATTTATATGATTGTATTAATAAATCTACTATTGTTGGAAGTGACAGCAAACACTGTAAAAACAGTGAACAACTTCCCTGCACATTTCATGGCTGGGAATTCACTCCAGCCACATCTGTGCTGGAAATTTTACTAAGCTGTGTACCAGCTCTCAGGCTGTATAGTCTGAAAACTTAGACAAGAGAAAACGCTCCTGCTAGGACCAGGGCTTGCTTGCTTTACTAGGAAGAAAGCAGAAAAGGAAGGGGCAGAGGTGGGTAACGTACAGCAAGTGAGCTGGGAATCTCTGGGTTCCTGCTTGCTGGTCGGAGGAAGCAGAGGGCTGGTGCCCTAGCTGGCATCTGTAGGGCTGAAGGGAATCCAGGTTTCCTGCCTGTGTGCTCCCTGTTTTGGTTTTTCAGGGGAGAAAAACATTTCCCCTTCTGTTCAGAATTAAAATCAAATTGAAGGTCTTGCAGGGTCAAAGCCAGCAGTGACCAGTGTGTGGCTGCTTCTATCCCTCTGTGGCATCCCATCAGCTGCACTGAAATAACAGAAGTTATTAATAATGGAAGTTCTACAAATATTATCCTGGACCCATCATACTTACCTGTGTGTGGCAGAGCTACAGCTGTAGTAAGATGATAAAGTAAGTATTGTTAATCTGGTAAAATTTTGGGTGATTTGGGAGGACTTCATAAAAATAATAAATAAATTAAGCACAGATGTATCATATCGTAAGACAGGCCACTGTTATTCATTATCATAGTGTATTTTCGGTACAAACCTTAAAAAAAGTCTTTCTCTAGAACACAAATTGTATTTTTACTAGATATCAGACAATATAGAAAATCAATACGTAAAAGTCAAATATATTCCCTATTGTTATAGTCTTGTATAATGTTATAACATTATTGATACATAAACACATTCACGTATGGTAGGTTCTAATAATCATTCTCTTTTGTTGCTTTTTTAAAGTAGAATCGCATTCTTTTCCATTTTTTGATTAATGTGCAATATAAAAAATTCTAATAAACAACTTATTACAGTATAAATCTGCTCCAGCTCTGTTTATGCAGCTTGACAATGACAGTTTTGATGGTCCTCTCTTTTTAGAATTGGAACAGAGTGTTTGCAATGACAGCTCTGCTATTTAATGTATTCTAATTTATTATTTTTTTCACCTGTGCACACCAGAGAGCTATACCAGAAAATATTATGACATTTGCAATAATGCTTTCAAGGGAAACAAATTCCTATAGGACATATTAAATGTGTTGTGAATATTGGGAAGAGAAACATTCAGTATTTGTGTTACTCAAAGTGAAGTTCTCGTTGGTCAATGTATGTTACTGCTGTACTTGGGTTAAATGGTACAGATGGACTTATGTCACTTATCAATGGAACACTGTAAAATTACTTGCTCTTAAGAATCTGGAAATTGTCTAAGCAGGGGAAAGAAAAAGCAAGTCTGATAAAATCATAAATGTTTTCTCCGTCATTGCTGAAACTCTAATTTTCTTACTTATTGCTTGAGTTGATAAAACAAATAAAGAAGGAATCTGGGAGAGATTTCTTTAATATGCAAAATGAATTTCAATGTTCTGTCCTGCTGGTATTTTTATGGAAAACCTGACTAGATGCTACACATGGAACAGAAAAATCTGCATTTAGATGGAAATATTATGAAACGCATGATATGGTACAAAGTAAGTCTTTTAATGGAGATAGCAAAATGTTGCATTATATGGTTGAGTGGAAAGACAGCATGCATATAGGCTTTTATGTCCAGCTGCCCCGATTTGCCCAAGAGAGCTCACTTTATTTGAATTTGAACCTAATATAGGGGAAAAAGAAAATCCCACAAAAATTCAGCAGAGAAAGGATTAGTTCTTTTACCAAGTAAAATATTAAGACCTCTGTATGTCACCACTGTAAACAATGATGTTTTGGATTGCATGGCAATTTTTTCAAAGGCTTCTTAAGTGTTTTGCAGTCAAGAACTAATTAAGCCTTTCAGTACTGTCTCTGTTATATAGATAAAGTGGTGTGACCGTGATTAAAATTATACCATAGGTTTCAACAACTATTTTAAAGTCACTGCAGTAGCTGATTAAGTTTGAACATGCCCCTAGAGACATGCTTTGTTGCATTTTCATTTTTGTTTCATTTTGTGGATATAAATGAAGCAAAGAATGTAAAATCATTGAGAAAACTGGTGATTTATCACTATGAGTCATTAAAAGCAAATAATAAAACCCCCACGGTACATAGTAAAAGAAGTTTAATTTCTTTGTTGTGTACAGTAGATAAAATATTTCTTTTACATAAAAATTGGGAATTATACCCTGAGTATTCACAATTTTTACTGAGTAAAACTAGCTGAAAGTGATTGTTGTCAAAGATCACATCATGGCTGATGAACCAGTATTTAAGCTCTTAAATTACATCACTGTTGTGATGATATAGAACCAAAATTGTAACTCATGTCAATGGATCAAGATCCTTGATATAATCATGATTTTTGCCCACAGTTATATCTGCTTCAAGAAAATGTTAGGAGGATAGACAAAAATGGAGCACTGACAAATAAATCAAATAAATTGAAACTATAGTATAATATTGGAAACAAGGATTTATTTTTTTTTATAATTTATTCTAAGCAACATATTTGTATATGTGTTTGCATGAGTTACTTGGGTGTTTTAAAAAATGGAAGGGTAGGATTTTTATACTGAAATAATTTTGTACCCCAGCTTGTGAGCTCCTTTGTGATGCTAAAACATCTTCCACAATAGGACTCTGCTCCTGACTGTACTGTATGATGTGTAGCATGATAATGCTGGTGGTAGTGATGATGATGGAGTACACTCTTACCAGCTTAATAATGCTTTCTTTAAACCCTTTTTCTGCTGGGAGAGGAGGGGGAGATAAAAAGCTAGGAAAATAGTTATAAGATATAGTTATTTGTTTATGGAATATTTTAAAGCTTTTAAAGTAAATGTTGCATGTATGTTTGAGTCTCTGTTTTCTCCATATTTTTGCACGTACTTTTTTATTATAAATTTTTCAAAATAAGTTCCAAATTTACCCTTCTTAACCACAAGAACAGCACCCAACCTTTAGTAGAAATTCCAAGTTCTAATACAATGAAAGCCCTAATTAGTAGGACTAGTAATATCAACTAACCGCTGTGGAATCATTTATAATTCTGTATATTTTGGGGGAGATGGAGTAGTGAATTCCCCTCATAATTCCAGAAAAGTGGAAATACCAGCTCTGTTTTGACAAGCACAATGCTATCTGGTTTTTTCCATAGCCTTTCTTCTAGTATTATTGATGTTTAACCCATGAGTGCCCTTGAATATAAGTGCCAGATTCCTCCCTCATCTTACAGTGCTGCTGGCTGCCACAACATTGCAAACAGGATACATTTTCTCCTCTAACTTTTATCGAAATGACAAAGAGTGACCTTAGGATGTTTCTGTATGGCTTAGTGTTCTTTCTATAACATTTAGAATAATGGGGACACAGTAAGTGGCATGCTGAGGGAGCTCTAACTCTCTGGGGGTTAATGGATGACTGTTTTTAGTTGAGTAATCAAATATAATACTGTACTGCAGAACTCCTATAAAGAACTCCAATACATGCAGACTAATGGCTATTACTCTAATATGCTTTCAACCTTGAAGAAACTTTAAAGACATTGCTTGTTATTTCAACGTTATATTATTGCAGTCTAATAAATACATTTCACTTTTCTTTTACATGGTTTGATGAAACAGAGAACAATTGTGACTTTTTTTCTGATTCAAAGAAAAACCTGCTCTAATCAAATCTTCAAATGCAGTACTGCTGTAAAAAAAAGGCAGAGCATTAGTAATCAGAGATATAACCTCAAAGATCCCACTGACACGATGAAAGCAAATACAACTTAAAACTTTAAAAAAACCCACATTTTGTTGTATTTACTGTGAAAGATGCTTTCCATTTCATCCTCTTGAAAAATTTCATGTAGATTCCAGGTAGAAATTTCTCAGAGATGAAGTGGGGAGGAGTGGGGTGGAAGAAAAAACATCAAATTTTTTAGACCTATTTTGAAATTTCCAATTAAAGACGAGAATCAGATCAGGAATGTGGATTCTATATTTCAACTCACTTTACCATAAGGCTACTGGGACACAGGTCTTTTACCATTTTTAATTTAAGTAATCTTGTGGGTTTATTTTCCTCCTTCTTTCATAATTAAATAAAATATTTTTTTTGTAAAATCTTAGCTGCTTCCTACTTCCCCAGTACTTTCTCCATACTGAGTCACCAAAGTCCTTGAATCCAGCAAGTTATACTTGGTAAGACACGACCGGCCAGATTTCTCTTTATTCTTCTACCCATAAGTTATTAAAGTGCATCAGTGCAGTGATAACTAAGCATCTAAATGCATCAGCTCCTGTGAGAATGCATGGAGCGCTGCTAGCACAGCTGGGACCCACAGCACACCACTGTCAGCTCCTATCTCATCCACAGGTAAACCAGGCACTCTCAGACATGACAGCATTATATGACATACAAACACCTCATGTTTTACTTTTGGCAGTAAGTCCCTTTATGGTGGTATGCCAATTTAACATCAGCTGGATTACATGTCTACTTAAACCATAGGCACTGTCCTAATTTGGTGTACCTCTTTCTGTCTACAAGATGGATGAGAAAGTAGTTTGGACATTGCTCCAGAGTGATGCCACACTGCAAGGTACCACATGAGCTATTGGTATGGAAAGGGAGTCAAAGAGAAAGCTAAAGCTAGGCAGCCCTTCTCCCTGTAAAAGTATGTCAATATGACAATGTGAAAGACAACAGAAATCTTCCTATGCTCAGCATTATACATATATACATATTTCTTTTGCTAGGTCAAGCTCAGAAATACTTTTCTGCAGCCATCATCAGTAATATATATGTATTTATATATTTCCAGGACAGCTATATTTCAACATTTTGTAGACAGCAGTTAAGTTAGAAAAGAATCATTTGGCTTTTAGGAATTCAGTGCCAGAGATATTTTTTGCCACTCATGGAAGAATGAAATGCATCATATAGACATACAGAAATTGTGCGCGCGCACGCACACACACACACACGTTGACACTAGAAGGGAAATATGAAAGATATGAGCAATGGACCAGATGGGCCAGCTTTAATAATACAGACATTTTCAACAGAGCAGTCTGCCTCCCTTCTTACACTATTGAGGCTTTATTCATGTTGTGGATTATATCATTCAGATCATTAATTTCAAACTTTTGCTGCTTCTGCATGTAATCTATCACCCTAACAACAGAAGGAATGATTCAGAGCCCATTTTAAAGGGAACCACAGGAGGGCTTCCAGTGGATTTGGAACAAGGATCCACAACAGATAGTGGTTTTGGTTGTGGTTTGCTGTAAATGATTTATGACTTCTCCTTAATGAACAGGAGTTCTTTAGATCAGAAACTTAAGATGTTTAAAGCTGAAAATTTTTTTTTCAGAACTCACACAAGAATTAGTTGCTTCCAGGACAAAAAAAAAAAAAAAAAGAAAAAAGAAAAAAATTCCCATAATCAGATATTCCTGGAGGTCCATTATATTGAGACCTTCTGGTATCGTTCATTATCTTTGTGATCTAGTATGAAATACTTTTTTTAAATTTCAGGTTTATTGGTGATGAAGAAAGCTATTTCATATAACGACCCAGTATGATGCTTCATTAAACTCAATCACTAAAACTTTTCATTATATTTGCTATTCCTTTAAATAGAGAAGTTCAATAATAACTGAGAATCAGGAACTCAGCATTCTTTGATGGATTAATGATTGATAATTTTTCATGTTAATATTGGCAGTCTAAGACTACAGGAATACATTACTATTATTCATTCTCACAATCTGTCATAATAAAACTAAGCAAACTTGCTTTCCTTTCTTCTGTTTAATAGGCCATAAGGTATTGACCAGGACTTACAGGCTGCTCATTTCCATGACTGATGTATTTCTGCTAAATAGCATATATTTGTCCTGTAGTCAGTGTTGCAGTTCTGAATGCTTTGGAAGAAAACTTGACATTTCATAAATCCATCATCTGAATTCCTGGACTGAATGAATGTGTCAGAAACCAAGGGCATGATAAGAAAAAATAAAATGTGCTTACAGAACAAAATGCAGCTATTTTTTTTATGCCAGCAAGTGAAATTAGGGGTTTCTTTTAAAGTTTTTATTGTAAGTAACAAAAAATTATGGACATCCAAAACTATTAAGCCAACTTGTTTACTGTAAAAGAATGATTGGAAAAGTATAGTAGATGTAAACAAGATTGTGGTCACATTTCCCTAGCTGCCTTAAATATCTGGCAAAATTTTTACTTACTACTGTAAAGAAGGGCTTCTTTGAATTCAGAGGATGACATGCCTTTCCATAAGTGCTTGTGGATATTTATTTATTTATTTTACTATAAAGACAAGAATTACAGTCCACTATCTTCTTCTAAAGCATTTGAAATCACTGCTGAGGACAAAAGCATTTGATTGCACTTGGTTAGCACCTTGATGAATGGTAGTTCATACAGTTTGATTAGTTTGCTTCTGAAGAGAATTATAATTGAATTCCACAACTTTTTCCTTGTGAAAATGGTTCTGAGTGTAGAATAAGTTTGTCTAACCTCTTTCACTACAACAGTTGAATTTTTCCATGAATTCTCCTAGACCTGAAAAATTTAAGGATCTTCTCCCTGTGTACAATTTTAGTATATAGGATAATACAGTAAAACTTGGCTTTCATCTTATGAAACAACAAGGCCAAATTCTGTTCAAAACCCTGAGGTCTTATATGTATGTGTATGTATATGTGTATATGTATGTGCATGTGCAAGTCTATGTGTTAAGTTCTCCTAAGATTAATAATTCTAAAAATCTTGTGTGTGGGGGTGGTGCTCTTTTTTTAAAAAATATATATCACTTGTTTAAATGGGAAAATAACATTTGGTCAATTGAAAATTTTAAATATCTGTGCTATCTGATCTTTAACTTTGGCTATTCAGTCTAATGAAAAAAAGCTTAATATTGAAAAGTAGCTTTGAAAAGAGAGTATATGTCAAAGCAATCATGGCTGCTTTTTTTTTTCTTCCTCATTCCCTTATTTTTCACTAATTCCTTGTTCCATATTGAGCAAGTAATTTTAAATTATCAGTTTATTGATTTGAAATTAAGTAAAACAATACTGAGTATATTCTACAGCTCCAGAATTAATATTTGCATTTTATCTCTAAGTACTTTAATGTGTGATACTTCTTCACTTTTTCACTAGCCTATGATGACAATAATGATGATACAGTGTTTATTTCAACAGTATTTTTTGTTCTTTTATTCCTTAAAATATTGTATAAGTGTTATTAGCATTCTACAATCTGTTTACAAGGTGTAGAAAAGATTTCACAGAAGTGTCTGAGCCTATTAACACTAATGAAGCTTCATATGGTCATGTATTACAAGAGCCGCAGAATTAAAATGATTTTTCAGTATAGAGAAGGTCAGTATGTGAAGATACCATTATATATATCAGAATACAATGTGTAATTATAGATCTATAATGTGCCATCAGTATAGTGCATAACACAGGTCTATAAATTAAGTCATCTTCTTAAAATAAAGATTGCTACTAAAGTTCCTTTTTTTTTTTTTGTAGTGAAGCACATGAAATGCATTTCTGTTTGTTGGAAAAGTGAAGCTCAACAGGAAAATATTAGCTAAGCACTGTAAAGAATTGCTTGCTATATTCCCATTTCTCATCCCATTTCACACAGAACTTCACTTATTAAAACTGTGAAAAATGCATACACATTTCAGTCATATTTAATTAGTCATCCTGCGTTATTTTCAGGTAATTTAAATGCATATTTTTCTTCTCTGGCTCTTTCAAAAGGCAGAAAAAATAATCCACAACATTTTTTCACTTTAGATGGATGAATACATTAGAAGAGTTTGAGTTTCACTCCTTTCGCAAGATAAAGATAAAATCAACATAATTTGGCACATAATTAAGTACTTCACTAATTCACTACCTCAAATGTGAAAAAAATGGACCTTCAATGTGAACTTGAAAACTGCACATACATCAGTTCTCTCTGCAAGCTTTGTTTTGCAGCACAAATCTAATTTAAAACCAATTTGTATCCAGATGTAATCAAACAGAAATCTAATTTCTCCCACCTCATTTCTATTGGAATCTTTCTCAATCCAATCTGTGGACTGAAAATTAAGATTTAGAGTTGTGCTTGTTTGTTTGCTTTTTAAGTTTGCTTCTCTATTTATTTTTAAAAGAGTTTCTTTATAAAATGTACTATGTCTACTTCAGATCTGCCTGTTTTGATCTGTCCTGATTCAGGAAATAAATACCAAACAAAGGTTAAAAAAAAAACAGAAAAAAAAGAAAAAATAGTGGTGTTTCTTTTTTTTCCATCTGATCTTGCAATCATCATTGTATCCTAGACATGGATTCTCCTTACCCAAGATAATTTCTATCCTACAACAGAATAACCTGTATGAATACACATCATAGATCCATCAACATGTGCCAACACTTTTCAAATATTTTACTCAAATCTCGAATCTAGCCTGCAAAATGCTTTTGGATCAAGGTTGAGAGATAAAAAAAAAAAGTCTAATATGCCAGCAAAGGTTTGCTGCAACATTGCTAATAATACTAATTCCTTAATGCCATGTGTTCATGCATCCTTTTTCACAGCACTTCACCCCGAATGTCAGGCTGTCCCCTCATGAATGAATACACAGCTCTGATCTCTCACTCCCACCCTCAGTCTGCTTCCTGACTGTGCTGCCTTGGGGTGGGGTAGAGTTAGTTTCTTTTATAGTAGCTAGTATGGGTCTGCGTTTTGGATTTGTGCTGGAAAGTGTTGATAATTCAGGGAGTCAGGGAGGTTTTAGTTATTGCTGAGCAATGCTTGCACAGAGCCAAGGCCTTTTCTGCTCCTCACCCCACCAGCGAGTGGGCTGGGGAGGCACAAGAAGCTGGGAGGGGACACAGCTAGGACAGCTGACCCCAACTGACCACAGGGATACTCCATAACGTATGATGTCATGCTCAGTAATAATCTTCAGGAAGAGGAAGGAAGGGGGAACGGATATTTGGAATAATGGCATTTGTCTTCCCAAGTAACCATTACGTGTGATGGAGCCCGGCTTTCCTGGAGATGATTGAGCACCTGCCTGATGATAGGAAATGGTGAATAATTCCTTGTTTTGCTTTGCTTGTGCGTGGTTTTTGCTTTACTTATTAAACTGTCTTTCTCTCAGCCCAAGAGTTTTCTCACTTTTACCCTTCTGATCCTCTCCCCCATCCCACTGCAGGGAAGTGAGTGAGTGGCTGCGTGGGGCTGGGCTGGTGGCTGGGGATAAACCACAGCACTGATCTGAGTCTCAGCGGTCTAGCTGCTATGACTAGAAAATGCAGTGTCAATTTTCTAAAGTTTGGTTTAATTTTGGCCTAATCCATTAGCAAGAAAGTATTTTCTAATAGCAAAGAAAACCAGCTAAAGAAACAAGAAAAAAGAAAAAAGAAAAGATCAGTTCCAAGATTTTACCTTTGTGTAGAAGCTGGATAAGGATGTCTGACACTATGGAAAAGCCTTTGCATGAAGGAAGATGGAACAGGCTGGAATTCTTCAGCCTAGGAAAGGTGGAGGAGAATACAGTACAGACTCATATAATGAGAAAATCTGTTGAGGAACTGAGCAAGAATTAGGGCAATACTGGATGTATTTGTGTCAGATAGCAGCTTCAAATCCCCTCAAAATATGGACATCTTCACACATTTAATTAAATTATGAAACTCTTCACTGTAGGCAATCATAGATTCTTAAATTTACCGACCCTCAGAAAGGAGTTGACATAAAGGTATTTCTTTAAATGTGAGTCATTGCATCCTTCCTGGGACTTAAACTTTTCATTAAGCTTTTGCTACCATTCATAGCTAAAAACTAGGTTATTGGACCTTTGGTCATATGTACAGTTGTCTTAACTTGGAAAACTACTCTGGTACTCTCCTGGTTTCACTCTAAGGCTTTTCAACTATATGAAATTAGATTCCAAATATTACTGGGCAGGAAAAACTTTAATAATTTAATTACTCATCTGAAAATGTAATCTTTGATATGTTTAAGTTAATTTTTTTTTAGGAGGGGCTTTGAATTTACACAGACAGGTCTCTAATTAATCTAATGTAAATATTCAAACTATTTAAAGAAACTTAATGAAAGCTGAAGTAAGTGCAAGGAAAAGAATGTTTTGGTAAATACATTGACTATGTCCCTCTTTTCATAAAATGATACATCATTTCCTCTTGCTGTGGGTCTTATCTTTTCTGGTTCAGCTCGATTTCTTATACACCTCTGGACCCAGTTTTTCTGTTCAAGAAGAATATTTGTGAATAATAATATCAGTGGATTTCAAGTAAAAGGTCAGTAATGACAATACTTTGCACTACTGTGTAAGGCCTAGCAGATTGCTTGCTGTGAAAGCTTAAGAGCGATACTTAGATCTATTTAACTGGATGCAACCGATGCAGAATTCTGAAGTAAAGTGAAAGGGAAAGTGACAAGATAAAGATTAAGGCAATTCAGAAGGAAAACTTGCTCATATTATATTGCCTGGTTTAACACAATCCCTGGAGACACCTGCTGCTTGGTTTCTGGGTGGATCATCTAGACAGACACGTGAAGGATTTAATGTCTTTGCCTCCCAACCCCACCATCTAATCTTCTGTTGATTGTGTAAGACGTTTCTTTTGTTATAAACATCATGCACTTCTTGATTCCATGTAAATCAAGGTTCCCAAGACATAGCTTGTCTTGAATGTTGTGGGTTTTTTTGATGCAGGAATGTTTCACCGCTATTATTCCACTAATGCATGTGTATTTCTAAGGTAAGTAATTAAGAGTAGCCATTGCTACAAAAATGTTTCTAGATATGAATTTCAGCCCCTCTTCCTTCTGCTCTTTTGTCATTTCTTCACTTGGATTACAGAAGAACAACTTCATGGAAAATCTCATGTTGGACATTGTTTATCCATCACTTCATGTATACTTAGAGTGAATGTTAAAATGCTGGTTTACAGAAGTGGAAATAAAACCAAAGCATCAATAAAAAACTTACTAAGTGGAATTGCCAAAAGACTCAGCTGTCTACTTTTCTCAGTGAAACCAAGATAAGTAAATTTCCTGGCAAAAATCTAAGAACTTCAGAAACTACGTCAGTGGTCTTGACTGCCTTACTGCCTTAAAAACTCATCTATGTCTTAGACTAAAAGTGATCTCAGCTTTTTCCCACTTGACTACTAGAAATAATTATTTCTGGTGTCAGCCTTGTAATTTCAGTTGATTACTTGCTATATTCATTTGATGATTTGATAATTTCACATATTGATTTATTGACTCACTCTTAATTCTGAACTTGATTGGATCATTGTATCATTCCAACTTTAATTAGCTTTGTAAAGTTGTCATAAACTAGTTCAGTAAAATGCTTGCTTAAGTATGTAGTTGCTTACTCACCTTTTTAAAAATAAAATCCATAAAAAAATACAAATATTTTATTCATTCTATTATATTACACCTTGTGTCATGAACTCTGAAGATAAACTTAGTGTCAATTAAAAAATTAGCAAACCTGTTTTCCTGTGCTTGCAAATCATCACCTAAGAAAACCTTAGTTTTATTATCATTGTGGCTTGATATATCATGAATTATGTTCCAGCAAATCTTGGAAATTGCAATAATAACGGTACCCTTCTGGCTGGAGTAATATTAAACTGTTCTGGCATGGAATGAGTGAAAGTGCCTCTTCCCAAATAATGAAAAAAAAGTCCAAGAAAGAGGTTATAATCTACTTCACTTTGTGTGCAAGTAGAGGTAACAAGATCATCAACATATCTATTATTTATTACTTCTTTAGAATTATAGAAATCTGAATAATAGAAATTGTTCTTTCCCAGTTCTTTCCAAAGCTATTGTGCAACTGCTGCTGCAGTACAACTGCTGTTTCTTCTCCCAGAGGTATCAGACACGGCTTTTTTATGTGAAACCATTCAGACATTTTGTGAAGGATCAATTGTAAAATGTTAATAAAATATGAAATGTTCATGAAATGTGGCAACAGTAATGACATTTTAAAATGAAAGATACATTTTTAAGAAAGCATTTGAATAAAGGAAAATGTTTCTCTTCAGTCTATTTGGAAAAAAATACTTCTTATGTCTTAGTTTATATAGTATACAAAATTTGAGTTACAATATGAATAAAACAGATATAAATTGATTTTAAGGCATACCAGTCTCTGCTTTTATGCACAATTAACAAGGCACTTAGGATATTTGTGTATTAAAACTACACTGCAAATACAGAGTACTAACATCCACTTCTAGTTATTAAATTTGTGTCTAATGTTGGCTGAGTATAATTTCTTGTAAGCAAAAAGCGATAACCTTTTGTAAAGTGTAATTGGGGGAAACTTGTATTACATTACTCTCTAAGAGAAGTAGAAAGATAAAATCCCAGTTCCTCCATATTTTTGTTCCCTGTCATATCATCTTTAGAATAATTTTTTTCTGCAGATCTGTACTATAAAAAATTGTTTTACCTTAATGCTTTGGACCTATTAATTGCTTTGCAATAAAGTTAAGCCTTACTAAAGCTGATCTTAAGTAAGTTCACAGCAATCACAAAAAAAATAATAAAAAATCAGGAACACAGGTTTACACCCTGGCACAAATAGAAAGCTGATTTTGAAAAAAGACATCACAGACTTCCAGTGCAGAAAAAGCCTGCACAAGTGTTTGTGCTAAAACTAAATGAATTTTTTGCTCAGAATGAGTTTTACATTATGGACAAGATAACTAATTAAAGATATGCTTTGTTCAAATTCAGCTACTTTTTCTCTATTTTAAGAAATGACTTTGCATTTCTTAACTTGTAAATATTTTTCAGTGCATTAAAAGTGGCTAGACTATTATTTTTCACATTACTGTCATGAGATCCAAGAGCTCAGGTCTTCAATGGTTTAACAGTGCTTTTTTCACTTTCTTTATAGCTACTGATTTCACAATGGACTTTTCTGTCCGCACCCAAGCTTCTCAGAAATTACTTTTCACATGGATCACTTTGCAATACATGTAATATTAGCTATTCAACCTTCACAGAACCAGCAGGATTTAAGTATTTAATTAGTGGTCTCATTGTCTGAAAAGAGTTATTCCTGCTAAAAGCAAATTTAACTTTTCTCTTAAAAGGGAGGAGTATGTTAATTGTAGATTGACATGTATTCCAAAGTTTCAGAATGTCTCAGGTTTCTCTGCCTGTTTCCTACTAGGTGACTTCTTTCCATGTAAGGGTAGCACATATGTTTTTAGTTCTTGCTTTTTTTTCATTCCCATTACCTTTATATATCTCTCATTATTCCTATGGAAAAGTCTGTTCAAATATTCATAATCTATTGTATTTAAAACATTTCAGGATAAAGCTAATAATTTCAATAGCTTTTGAAAACACTGTTAAAACTGCTTTCATTGTTTTCATGTGCTATATCACAATCCTGTCACAAACTTGGAGAAATGAAAATCATATTACATATAATGGAATCATTAAAAATAATATATTTCAACCATGATACAGATATCCAAATGTAATATCCCTAGAAGGAATTTTAGAACAAATAGTTTGATTGAAAAAAATAAATAAAATTTTTATGGTAATTAAAAACGAAATGTACCTCCTTTTTCAATAGCAGCTTAGATTTTGGTTGCGAAAGGGTATCAAGGATTTCAGGCTGCCTCTTGTTAGGCATCGTGTTGCAATTTTAAGACTTGAAAGCTATAATTTGTAATCTCTTGTGCAGTCAAAAATGTTTTAGATTTCTAAAATTAAGAAGTTCATAGCATAGCATTTTATGAGCACCACAGCCCTATTGTGCCAGCTACTGCCCAAGTACATGGAGACAGCCCCCAACACTAATAGCTTGCAAGCTAAATAAATCATGAGGGCAAATATTTTTCTTTTCACTTATCCTTTACAAACAGTATTGACAATTTAGTGAATTAAGTAGACATTTATAGTATTTGAGAATATAATTGCACTATTTAAAATTCACCAGAAAGCAGCTGCCATTATTCCTGAGGGAAAGCCAGTCATGGGTATGATTACAAAGAAGCTGTGAGAGTTGACTTAATTGAAAGAACAGGAGGACTTCTAGGTAAAAGCAGGGGGAAAACATGATAAAATAGTTTTCCTGAGACTTCACAATGAATGAAATTGGGAAAGTTAGTATACAGTCTATGTTAAGCATTTCCAGTATTAAATTTACAAAAGATTACTCTGTTGCAGTTCCCAAAGAAATGCGAACAAAGATTATTTAGACTTGATAGCTTATTAAAAAAAAAGTAAAAAAAAAAAAAAAAAAAAAATTAATTCAACTGTATTCAAAACCATGCAAGACATTGAACCAATGAACTTATCAAATGTTCCTCTTCCCAAACCCCAGTAAAATAAAGAATCCTCTGAACAAATTTACCAGGACTTTGAAGAATTTTCAAAACTTCCTGGCTTGGTGGGAAAAAAAAAAAAAGGAAAAAATTTCTTTAATTTCTCTCTGTATTTGATATGAAAACACTGAAACACTTCACTTTTTTCTTTATGCAAATGTATTCTTTTTCTTTCAGAATTTTTTACATAGCAAATTTATCCTTATATAATTTTTCTTATGTATTTAACACATTAATTAGTAGAAATATAACTTTAGCCTTTCCAAATCAGAGCATTTTCCTTTAAAAATATGATAAATTAAATCCTTATACTTTCAAATCTGGTCAACATCCATTATATTGACACTTCTACTCAAATTTTCGATCCAACAAAATGGAAAATTGAATGTTTACTCTTCAGCTGAAGACTGGATCTCATTTTCCATTGCCTTGTTGCAATGTTGAAATGTTTTCCCAATGTTTCAAACCTGTGTACTTCTAGAAAATACTGCTTGATTTTTTTAAAATTTATTTTTTAATAACAGCATGAAAACTGTTTCCTAGCTTCCAGAGTGCTAAAGGATAGGTGCTGTGGGTTAACAAAGTACAGGGTAGTAGGGAAAGTTCTAACAGAAGTTTCTTATTATTATGTCCTTTATCATTTTATTGCATGGAGATTAGAAATTTTTTTATCCTTTCTAACTGTATATAACATTGCATGGGGCAGAAGATGGTGACTAAATATGCAGGGATCAGGGTATGGAGTGGTCTTTAATGGCTCTGATTTGTCCAATCTCCATCGCAAATTCAAGGCTGGGAGCTGATGAAAAGAAATAATAAATGGTCTCAGTAGAGAGATCAGCCTTGGGAAGCTGTCTTTAATTGGGGTCCTTACAAGCTCTCATGTGCATTGTGGTCCTGAATGACTTTTTAGAAAGCTAGAATTTAAACCTTGTCAGAAGGTGGCAGTTTGCCTTCTTCTTTTGTCCACTTGTAAACAACACTGCTTAATTCTTGCTCTAATGTGACTACTTTTTTGACTCAAGCATTATATTGCATTTGGATATGGAATATAGGCACAAGAATAGAGAAAAATAGCCAGAGATACCCATCTTCTCTGTACATTAATACTCATCGGCTTCTCAGTTTCTCACTGGGGTAGACAGAGTAACATACTCTTAAGGTCTTGGTGACAATATGCAGAAAAAAAGGAAATTCAAGACTGGGGATTTATAGAACATTAGCTGCAAAAAAATATTTTAATGACAATAGCTAGAGAGCAGATATGATCTGAACAATAGGTGATCTCTAGAACTCTTGTTTTTTGCCAAACATATTCATCTGATCTTTGCTTGAAATCCTGTGCTCAGTGATAAAAGAAGATAAAAACCAGCAGAGCCCAAAGCTTTTGGTCAGAAAGTCCCAGATGCTATTACCTTCATTTTTTGTTCTAAAGAAGGGACCAATCTGATGATATAAAATCTTAAAAAGAATTTATCTTAAAACCTGAGAAATATTTTTTTTAATGAAAAAATTGCCAGTTACAGATTTTCCTTGTTTACATCAAGTAGAAGTTAAGGTTCTCGTATGTTTATTTTTGCAGAGCAGGTAGTAAGTGTGAGACATTGAAATTCTAGCTTAATATTTTAAAATGTGCTCGGTTTCTTTCATTATTTTTTCTATTATTTTTCAATTATTATTATTTCTAAACAAATAAAGGAAAGCGTGTGTGTGTGTAAAAGAAAGTATGTTATTTTCTTTTAGTTAAATAGATATTTAATTCTGCATTGCCAGAGATAATAATAAAGGGGGGAGGAGTCACTTCATCCTATATAGCACCATAGGAAGGGCTTTGGGGCTCTTTAAAGACTGAGCAAGTTGAATCCAGCTGGGAGCCCTTTTGCCTAATTCAAATAAATGTACGTTCTAATGGTATGATCTTATGTTCTTACTGCTTCAGACTATTGACTTATCTAATATTACGGTAGTTAAAGTACTGTATTAACTTTATTCTTTGCTACTTCATTCTTTCAAGTAAATTTTACTAAAAGTTCATTCTGTTCCTGGGTAATTTAAACTAAAAAACTCTGTTTATAAGAATAGCAGGAATTAGCTAAAATATATGATTTTTCCATGAGAAATTTCACTTTGGTGATGTTGCTGAATCTAATTTATTTTAATTGTGGTAGTTATATCTTTGAGAACAGCTTCATTCTTCTTAGATACTAACTTCAAGACTGTTTTCAAATATTCAAAGACATGGAAGGTGAAAAACCAGAACAATATCACCATAAACTGAAAAATTCTCATAAATCTAGTGGGTATATCTCTTGCTCTTGAGGTAATAGAGAAAAATTGTGTAACTTAAGAGTAGCTTCCAAAACCTGGAACTGCCGGTCATGTAACTAACTCAATTTGGAGGAAATAACTAAACATTCTGTGCCTTTTTTTCAAAAATTCTGAAATTTAAATTTGTTTTCTTGCTTTTCTTTCCATGGCTTTAGTTTCTGTTTTATCTCAAATTAAGAACTTTTCAGTTAAATTTTTTTCATAGTGGTGTGCTATTCAGGAAAAAAACCAACACAAAACAACAACAACAACAACAAAAAATAACCCAGAAAATCACAAGCTATTGAAGTGGATCCTCTTGTACTGAGTGTACAAGTAATTTCAACTAGCTAGGGAAGTATTGCTACACTTTTACTCTACCATTGTGAGTAGGCAGAAATAGGATAAGAATGTTTACATCCTTATCCTTTCTGAAGTGCATGTAATGGCAGAAACTTTACTAGTGGAAAAAAAGGAAGTGAGGTTAACGTCCCTGTTCTATGGTGGGAGTTGTGTTTTATTTTGGAGTTTTCTGTTCTTTTGCATGTGAACCTTGAGATGCACTCCAAGTGGTGTAGCCACTTGCTAGCCCCCTAGCACCTAAGTTGTTCTGGAAGCCTTTTCTAGTCACACCTTCATGCTCATTATTCTTCTTGAGATTGCAACAATCTCTGATCTAGAAAAGGGCTTTAGTGAAGCTTGTTGAAAGTCATGACCATGCCCAGACTACTGACACTTTACTTTCAGCAATCCAAGTGTAACTACATGTGAGAATCTGAACGTGAGTTGGACATTATAGCCAAATGGAAGTCTAATGAATGAAGTCCACTGAGCCTACATTCCTACTCACTTCAACCTGAAACAAAGACAGCCTCTGAGTAAATGAGTATCTCTGCAGATTCCATATACTTTAACATGATTCTAGACAAATGCACATCTTAATTTAGACATCTGAATCTATTATTGAATCTCAGCTCTTATGTTCCATTAAATTCTCCAAATGTAGACATCTAGTACCATTTGTGATGTCACACTATCTGAGGCATCTACTTGAAACTGTCAGATTTGCCATCTGAAGGGCAAGTTTTGTACAGTGAAGAAACTTGGTGGCTTTGTATGCCCAGTTCTAAGCATATCTTTACATTAATTTATTATGAACCTTTATCAGAGTGCCCTTCCCCCTTTCTTATTTTGCAAAATGTAATAGCATTCATTTTTCTTTCAATGAGTCTAAATACGATACTGAAGAGTGTTTCTGATACAGACTGGATCTATGTCATTCATGATACTGTATATGCTTCCAAAGAACGCAAGCACATACTGTCTTAATAAATCAGAATAGAGTGGAAACCTAAAGTCTTCTCAACTTTAAATTTAATCTTCACTCGAAAAGAATGGAAATATCCATTGCTTTTTGGATTAGGATATAATTATTTAAAAAAAAGCTAAGCAAACCCATGTGGCAACATAAATTCAAGCAGGATTGGCATACAAAGCCAAACTGGAAATCCATATTCTGTATAGAAAGGTGATATTTCAAAGATGTTTTACTAGGGAGTAAATAGATCTATGATTTTGAGTAGCTATGGGAAATAATATTAAACAACATTGTAGGCTCCAGATCTGTCCAATTAGTTGTGTGAACTAACAGAGTTAGAGGTATAACATACTGCTTTGCACATTATTCATCAATTCTGAGGCAATTTTTCATTCAGATAAATTATCTATAATCATGTCTTTAGTTTCTAAAAAATCTAATGTTCTTTTCCTGGATATTGGAAAATGTCACTTTTTGTAGCTGTATAGTTTTGTCAATTTGTAAATGTTCTTATTTTAGAAGATGCATGCCTATAATATTTAAATAATTTCCCTTCATCTTCCTGAGAAAGTATAGTTTCTTATTTCATTTTCAGCTTTTGAGATGTAGCCTTATTAAGAACACTAATAGTGACTCTATGGTATAAATAATGAGTATAAACTAGTCTTCATGTGTTTTCTTTCATATGAGTTGTGTGTGGAGCTTGTGAGAAACATGTAGCCATGATATTGCCTTGTATTAATGGCAATATTTCTTTTAATCATAAACATATCCTTCATATAGTTACATATGTAATTACTACATTTTCACATAAAAATTATTCATTTTTTCCAACCTACACTTCCAAATAAAACTCATCAGATTTAGACGGACATCATACTTATATCAGTGGGTATTTCATGTACATAGCAATGCAGTCAGCAGCTTAGTGCAAATGAGTCCTGTTTTCTGGTTGTTTTTTTAATAACTGCAGAGCCTGTACGTTTCAGAGTTGCATTTCAAAGTGCAATGCTAATTTTATTTGATTTCTTAATAATTTTGCTTCCATCCATCATTTTTTATATTATTAATATTTTGAATTGATATTGTGGTTTGTTTCTATTGCACGCCTTTATGCAGATTTACCTTGTTGCAAAGACGATTGCACTGAAAAGTAGATTTAATTTTTGTTTAAATATACTCTTCTGCTTCCCAGCTGTACTCAAGAATTACTGTTCCTTGGGAGAAATGACCCTTATTATGGAGTTCCTTAATGCACAGAATGGAGAGGTGGTATCTATTCCAAGCTTCTAGTCTTCAGCAGCACAGATGCAATACCATCACAAACATTTTTCATTTAATTGTCTTTTGTTAGCCAGCATATTCAACATCCAGGCTGCTGTTTATTCAGCTATTGCCTACCCAAGTTACATTCCTGCCTTGTCTTATTAACAAGGCTTTTGATTATCAATTAACTCCAATTTTTCATTGAGTTAGTTCATGGTCTTGTGGGTCCTTTCTGCTCATCAAGTAGATTCTGTCATCCGTTGAATCACAGAATCATAGAATGGTTTGGATTGGAAGGGACCTTTGAAGACCATCTAGTTTCATCCCTTCTGCCATGGGCAGGGACATCTTTCACCAGACCAGGTTGCTCAAAGCCCCTTCTGACCTGTCTTTGGAACTTCCAGGGATGGGACATCCACAAATTATCTGGGCAACCTGTTCCAGTGTCTCACATCCTTGCAGAATTTCTTCCTAATATCTAACCTAAATCTACTTTCCTTCAGTTTAAAACCATTGCCCTTTGTCCTGTCACTATATGCCCTGGTAAAAAGTCTTTCTCCATTTTTTGTATAGGCCTCCTTTATATATTGAAGGGCCACAATAAGGTCTCCCCAGAACCTTCTCTTCTCCAGCCTGAAGAACCACAACTCTCTCAGTCTTTCTTCATAGGACACTGGTTCCAGCCCTCTTCTCTTTTTTGTGGCCATGGATCATATTCCGTTCTGTTCCTTGCTATTTAGCTTAAAGCAAATTTATTCTTGTGTTTCACTGCATCTTCTTTATAATCATTTTCCCTTCCAATCTCACCCATCTAATTTTAGTTTCAGTTCTGAAAGAAAACCAGAATATAACACCTATTCTTTAATTCTTTTAAGTTAGAGCTTCAGCCTTCACTTTCCTTGATGGCACTGCACAAACACAGTAAGCAGCCGATTTTGCAAGACAAATGACTGAATATGAAAGGGTTAGAGAGGGCTTTTAAGAGCTTTCAGGGCACAAGTGAAGAGAATGATGACAATTACTTTTGTAAAAAAAATTATCTGCAGGCATTTCTATGGTGCTCAGCAGTATGGCATGTACTCCAAAAGCACTGATTAATCTATTCTCATGGCAACCATACAAATGAACCGAATGTTAGACTTTCCTTTCACAAATGGGCATTTAAGTCCACAATGAACTCACTGAAGTTGGGAGGCTGCTACCTTTGGTTGGTCAGTTTGAAATGTGTTGTTGAAATTCAGAATAGCAAAATATGCAGCATCTTGCTGTAAACCTTTGGCAGCTGTAAGTGGTCTGCAGCTAAGGATGCTGGCAAGCACCAAAGCAAGTACTTTGATCCACAGGTGGATGACACACCCAGAATGACCACTCGGTTTTTCATTTTGGCCAGTGTGATTTTGCCTCAGTTCCTAAGTAAAGAGTTAAAATGAAACAGAGGTCATCAGTGTGTCTTACTCCATAAATTATACATTTGATTTTGTCATTTTAGCAGCTTAGGTTGTGTTTGCAGCCTACAGAGAACAAACACAGGAGATGAACCCAGGATTTGAGCATCTCTTTGCTTGTACATTACAACACACAGCCTGCTTTATCCAGTTTTGCCCCTTCAAATGAAGTAATAGATTTTATTACAGAACAGTAATCGTCCTAGTTCAGCAAAGATTAGCATTTGCCTAGGTTTAAATTGGATGATCTAATTGAAATCAAGGGGAATATTCATTTATTTTATGTGTTTAATCAGCTAGCTGAAGTGAAGCCTAAATTAATGAATGTGACCTGTGATTCGCCAGGCATTTGGACACTGAATATGTAATGCCAAGTACAGATTTGCAGGGCAGACCATGAAGGTTTTTGCTTTCATGCTAGTCCCGTCTCCCCTGCTGCAGTGCTGGCATCACTCAGTCCACTCAGCACATCCCTGCAGTTTCTGGCTCCGCAGAGAATCTCTGGTGCTCTACTGGGAGTCGAAATGGTGCCAGCGCTGTGGCAGGAGAGAGGATACAGCAGCCTCAAAGGCAGAAGGTCTGTGAGTACTGTGTCTCTGCCAGCTGCAGGCTAATTCCGCATAGAGCAGGCAGCCTGCTGCGGTTGGGGCTACAGGGCACAGCCTGGGCTGTGGCAGAAGGTGAGACACCAGGGTACAGTACCTGCAGTGGGTATCTAGTCACCATTTATATCATGGATGCATCCATCCTTCATACGATAGAATTCACCTCTACAGATTTGCATTTAGTATCAGAGAGCTAATTTTCACACTAGAGTACAGAGTTATTAGTAGCTTGTGTGCTGTTTTCTGAAGAGCAGCACAAATCAGCTGGACCCAGAATGCTCAAAAGCATCAAATAGCAACCATAAAAAAATTAACACTCTAATAACATTCAGGACTTCTCACTCTGAATTATTTCAGATTTGACTTGAAACTGTATGGTATTTTAAGATTGTTTGTCACTCATCCAGAAAGTCCCTTAGAGCTCAGAAAATGACTCTGATACTTGGTGTCAGTCAAACAACAAAATGAAAATAATAAATAAATAAAACCAGAGTTCTTATCTTATTTTTGGCACGTTGTGCGACATGCCAAGAGGAAGAAAAACCTTCTGTCAGGAAGTTACTAGACACCAGATCTTCAAATATAGTGATATAAAGCGGCAGGTGGGCATTTAGGGGAAGCTAGACATGTACTACTGAAATCCTTTGCCTTCCATACCCTGAAAAACTCTGGTTCTGTCCTTTGAAAAGTTCTGCCAAGTTTCTTAATCCAATAACAGGAAGTTATGAAAGTCAGCATGCTTAAGTCAGTTTCGCTGGTAGCAAAAATATAAGTTTAAGGCTTATGAAAATGATGCCCTTGCTGGCAGGTTTTGGTCAATTAATTAATTATGAAAGGCAATATAGCATCTAAGTTATTATCAGCAGAATTGGTATGTTCTTTCTCTTGAAATCTAGTCTTGAATATGAAAGGTCTTTGAAACCTTTGCTAATGCTCAGATGCCACAGATACTTTAAAAATGTCAAATTTTGGAGGATTTTATGAAAGTGATTTTTTCAAACTTCTGGTTACTTTTGCATGGCAATGACTTCTATTATTATATATTGTTATGTAATTTTTCCACAGCACAATCTGATACTTTGAAATCTCTGCATTTTGCCTTTTTAGGTGTTTTGGTTTTTGTTTATCAGTGAAGGAATTTGGAGAATAAAATTCAAGTCCTCGGTGCAATCTTTGCTGAAACAATTCTGTTATTACTTTCCCCTCTATTTTCTTCTCATCTTTGTTGCTGAGATATAGACTATTTTTTTTGAATTCTTGTTGTCTTATCACTATATTAACCACATTGCTTCCTTTTCCAGTCTCCATCTGGCCATTATATAGAAAGAATATCAGCAACCCTTCCTAAAAGTGCACGTTTAATAAATAACCTTTCCTTACCTGGTTTATTGAAGCTGGTTGTCTCTGTGAAACCATTTCTTTTGTTTCTTCAGACTCAATGAGCACTAACAGAACCTCTGGACCAGAACTTCTGGTGACATACAGAGGTCAGCCAACTCCTGGGAGGTCTTTCCTACTTCAGAGCACAAGGGAGACTGAAGACACTGTAAATAGTTGTGCTGTGTTCTCTAAGAGTTCACAATGGAATACAATCAGTCTCCTTTTATGGCTATAATGCATCCTGCAGAAAATCCTTTATGAGCTATAGAAACTAATTACAATATCTCTGTTCTGTGAGAAATTGGGTGAAGGTGAACGCTGGAAAAATTGGTTAAAAGGGGGATAGAAAAAAAAAACACATTTGTTGCAAAAAAACCCCATGTTTACCAGATGTACATAAAGCGGTTACTTTAAGAGCAAATTACCATGTAACTTTTCCCTCTTTTTCTTAACAGCTTCTTGGACAATAGTAGCTTTGGCTTGGCTGAGAAATCATACAGACTTGAAGTTCAGGATTGGCTGGGATCTTTTAGATATGGAGTTTTAGTCTGGCAGCATACATCCTTCTTTTAATTCTTAAATATCTCTGAGTACTTTTTTTTTTTTTTTTTTAAATATTTTTCTCAAGGTTAGACTGAGGGAGAAGGAAAAAAGCTGAAGAAGAAAAGGCTTCCTGGATAGGAAAAACAAAACAAAACAACTTGTGCCCATACAAAAATCTCCTTAGTTGTCATTTATTCTTTACTTTCCTGTTCAACAAAATAATACATTTAGCTGGAGGTGATTTTGCAGTCAAAATACAACTTTATCACTTCAAAAATTCAGCTGAGCTAAATTCTGAACTTTACAGAGTGTTATACAGACTTTTAAAATGGACAATAAAAATAATCTGTGGATTAGTTGGACTGCTCCAAGAACAAACATAGTTGATGTGAATTGTTGGATATTCTCCTAATCAGAAGTTCTTTTCATGTTTCCTCTCTAGGATACCCTTGGGAATGGCAGAGTAGACCATGGGAGCTGGATGATATTGGTGTACAAAGAAGCCAGCTGCAGAAAGCCAGACACTTTGCTTCAAAGACACCCATAAGGTGACCAAAGTTGTCAATAAGGCAGTCAGATAGCAAGCTAATGTAACACTCAGTAGACCCTGGAAGTGGGAATCATGAGTCCTTTGTCATGGTACCCAATGCATTCTCCAGAACTCTAAACATGGGGTTGATATCTGTAAAATGTCTTATAGCTTCTGTCTCCTACTGGGAACTGGCACAGCCACATTGGTAGAGTCACATCCCTGATGCACAGTTACAGGCAGAACAGGGGTGGGATACAGCTACACAGATTTAAGGAAGAGAGCTAGGACATTGACAATGTCTCTTAGTTAATCTTCAGACAGGTGCTGTTTAGCACAGTTATTCTGGGTTTTTTTTGATTCATTTTCTGCTCTTCAAGTGACCTATGGCTGTTGAAATCCAAGAGCTGGTAATGTGCTGCAGCTTGTGCATGCACATTTAGCCAACTGGGTCAGAAGAGGCAGATGTGCCTCAACAAAATGTTTTATAAAACACAGCAGATAAGCTAAGCAAAGAAGACAGTGGTGACAGAATTTGCCTTTTCTAACCAGGCTGAAGTCCAACTGTTGTTCCTGGCAGCAACAACCCAGACTCAATCAAACCCAGGTGCAGAACCAGCCAGCTTGGAGAAGTGTGTTTACATCTGCCCTTTTCTGACTCTAGGGCTCTGCTCAGAGGGAGGAACATGCTGTTGGGAGATAAATTTCCCTCCTTCTAATTATAGGCATTGCCATCTTCTGCCCACTTCAAGTGTAAATCTCCTAATCATAAACAATTCCTCTTCAAAGCTCAACACAGATTGGATGTAATTCCCTGACAACACCAATCTGTTCACAGTATTGCATGCAAAGGCCAGAATAACATTAAAGATCTCCCAGCCTGATGAAGGAAAGAACATTAAAAATACAACAGTAAAACACAAAAGGCATTACTCTTGCTATCTTTTAGCCAGGAAGAGAGCTAATAACACTCGACTAGCAAATTTCAATAACTGGACAAAGTAGAAGATGACAGAAAAATCTTCCTTTTCCACTGGTCAAAAAAACCCTTGTCACAAACACTTTCCCTCTAGCAATTAGTAAAGCAAGTAGAAGGCAGATGCAGACTGCTGATAATGATTTATTTACATCAGAAAGTGTCAATTATTCAGAATGACCCGGTCATTCTCACTACTAAACTGTACAAGGAAAAGATCACATTACTGCCATATTTGCCTTTTTTCCACCTCCTCCCTCTTTATTTTCTCATGTGGTATCTGACTGTAAATTAGGTTCTTGATCTTGTTAGAGAGTTGTCAATTCAAGTAATGTACTGCCCATGAACTGTCCTGCAGAACTGGAATTGCAGACTGGTGAGACAGATAACCAAAGCATGACTGACAGGAGACAATACATTATCCAAAATGTTAGGATAATGGTATGTTAGCAGTACGTGGTTTGTACAGTACTAGATCAATCCTGTCATTGCTTCTTTGGGAAATATAAAAAAAACCAATATCAAGTGTTTCTAATGTCACAGAAGCCTTGTACGTAATTTTTTGTCATCATTATGAGAGTAGTTATTCATAAACTGGTAGAAAAAAAGTTACTTATTTTTTGCAGCACCATCTGGTTTGAGTCTGATTATTTAGCTGATCTGTTGAAGTGTTTTCTGAATGATCATTGCTTTAGCTCGCACTGTCAGATGTCATCCAAAGGTCCAGCATAGGCAGATGGGGTTATAATATAAAACAGAGCTGCTGCAATAAAACACATCTTCCCTCCCCGCCTCCAGACACTTTTCCCCCTTACATTAGGTGATCCATTACTGGATATGCTGGATTTGATCTCATATTGCAAGGGAACCAGAAAGACAGTAATGATGTAAGCCACATTGGAGAACCATGTGATATTCATTAATTAACAACATCTAAGGGACACGAAAGAGAACTGTGACTTTTTTTCTTCATTACTATACAGTTCAGAAGGAATACATGCATCACACAAATATTTCAGGAAGACCTGCATTTTGTCTAATGGAAAGGTGTGAAAAGGACCTGAAAACCTGTTCTCTTTGGAAGAGGGAGGATGAAGCACAAATGGCCGCTAGAATCTTCAGGTACAAAGAAAGGAGAGAGATCCCTGTGTGAAGTACTTTATAATCTACAATCATAGCTAGAAATTAGACTATTATCTAAATTATCATTAACACCTGTGTTTCTGGAACTTTTAATATGAACACAGAATTTCAACATAGGAATCAAGCAGAGGCTCGACAGGAATTAGGGGTGAATAATTAAATAGATAAGCATCTGCAAATACGAGGTACGGATGGGGAAGCACACAAGCCTGGATTCATCTCACCTATATTTTGTATTTAGCTTATCTGAAATATCAAGGATAGAAGCTTAGGCTCAGTTAAGAGATGAGGCAATCTGTAATCAAGGCAGAAGGTGTTAATGTTAGGTATCTTTGATCTCTACACCTAGGGCAGGTGCCCAGCATCTCCCTCAACAGTCAAATGAGAAGAAAGGTAACTTTAACACCCAGCTGACCTGTCCTATTTGGAATCTACTTTGGGATCAATCTACTTTTTACTACACGCAATGCAGAGAATTTAGACAACTAGATCAGACAAGGATATGTGTTCCTATGACTCTATATACAAGACTGGCGCCAACTTCTAATCAAAAGAACTCCATCCTTTGTCTCTGAATTGCAGAGTGGAATTCTGATTTTGGGAATAGGATGGAATGCCCATCTAAAGCACTTGCCTCCCTCCATTGACTGCAAAGGGAATTTCAACAGCTAAATTACATTACACTCTTACCTTAACACATAGAAGTAACAGGAGATGAGGATAGGGAGATTCAGAACACAACATGCAGCGTGTTTAAAGTAAAATATAAGTAGTTCAGTGGCTTGAAGAGATAAGGCGTCCACATCAAACATAATGATTTTGCAGTTAGACTATATACCAAATAGCACTAGAGAGCCTTCTTTCAGTCTCCCTACAAATACTTATTTAAAATAAAAGGCTTTCTCTTATATCAGAGAAGATTTAATATTTTTTTTTCCATTTTTAGATGCATTTCATAGACTGTATTTTCTGAAAATATAAGTTTGGATTTGGATCTTGTAGTAGAATTCACTCTTGTAGCTGGGACAAGACATTAAATGCAATAACAGAAAAGCACGACCCAGTACATACTTACGTTAAAGACTGCTGCTAGAGAAAGGTTATGAACAGAAGCGGTCGAACCATGCATTGGGCATGCCTATACTACACTGGACTGCGGAGATCCCGGTGCTTGCATTCACCATGGTGACATGTAGAGAGTTTAACTTGCCCCTGGATTTGCAATAACTGTATTTAGTGAGTTAATAAGCCATGTATCTCTACACAGGGCTTATCATTCCAGGGTGGTCCTTGGCCTGGTGGCCCTGTACTCAGTTGGCATTAGCTTGGTGGTATCTGCATTTTGCAGGTGTACCAATTTTATTACCATTTTTTATTGCTACATTAAATAGATATTGTCCCCAACCATTGTGATTCCTCCATCTGGCATGCATCTGAAAGCTTACTGACTAGTTTTTATCCAATTTCAAGATACATGTTCTCATTTGAGAGCCTGAACATATTCCAAATGCACTCAGGCATTGCTCCAAATAACAGCAGAGATAATCTTTGTCTAGGAGAACGCAGGGTCTCAGGCAGATGAATTCCATTCATAGCCTAGAACTGCAAGTTGTGTACCTGTGAACTTGATTTTTAGTCACCTTTTTGGGCAGAAATACTTAAAAACACTTACAAATTCATGCAAGTGAGTCCAGCAGTCTCAAAAAATGTATCAAAAGGGAAAAAGCACTAAGCTGAGAATAACAAAGTGTAAAAGAAACAGTGAAATATTGACTGTGTAAGAAGGGGTAATGAACAAAGGCAGATATTGAACCTGATTTTCAGACTGCAAGTCAGGACTTCCCATTATTTCTAACAGTTACATTGCACAAACCAATGAAAAGCTGAGAAAGATGCACATCTTTAAGAAGAAACATTCTTTTTACTAGAGAGATAGATAGACAGTGAGTTGCAGCCACCTCACTGCCATACAGCTTGCACAGCACACATTTTTTACCCAGATACACATCCCTAAAACTGGCCATCAGTATCCTGATGCCTCAATGGAAGACACTGAGGAAAAGAATTTCTGCAAAGGTAACTGTCCCTTCTTTGTGAGGGAAATCCTGCACAAGGATGTTAATACTTAAAAATCATGATAAATGGTCAGTACTTTTGATTCTGTGTACCCCAGTTTTGAAAGGGAATAGTGAGGTAGACAAGGTCTTTGTAATCAGTACGACCTAAAAGAAAGCAATTTGAAAAGTGTATATTTGTGTACTGTGGCATTTATATAGGTTAAAAAGTCTCTCTCCTGTTAACTGATCTCAACCTCTAAAGAGGATCTGAAAGCATAAGTAATTTTAATTCAGTTTCAAGTTTTATATTATAGTATTATCCCAATAAAATGTATTTTTATATCTATATATAAGCTTTGTCTTGAATTTGATTTTTAAGAGTCTTACTGCACCTTGTATTTTATATAGCATGTAATATATTACAGCTTGTGAGAGGTGGTGAGCACACTTCAGCTGAAGGACATGATGATGATTTATGGAGCTGAAAGTCCATACAACCTAAATTAGGTTTTAGAACTCAGTGTAATTTTTATCATGTAACAAGGAAATTCATTTACAAAGACTACCCTGCAGCTTTGAAAGTCACTGTAAAGATTAAGTTCTGTTTGACAGAAGGTGGGAGATCTAATTTTTAAATTTTGGGGGGGAAGAAAATCAGATTATCAATCACCTCAAGGAATGCTATACATGCTGTTGGAAATGCTGCTTTTGTTTTTATGGGTTTCACAAGTATTTATCAGACATCCCTGTATCTATCAGTGGTTTTTTACACCGTTATAATTATCCCAATGATAAAAACACAGTAATCTTCTTCTAGATGGTCAGTTTTACACTACTGAGAAAACAAGCAAGAAAGACCTGCTACGAGCAAGGGTGCTGGAGGGGCTGGATTGCAGCAAAAGTGACACTGGGGGGAAAGAGGACACCCACCTCCCCCTGTTGCCTCAGGGCTTTGGCACTGAAGGGGCCAAGGGTGTGGGAATGGAGGTCTAAGGGCAGTAGGGGATGGTTGCAGATGTAGGAAGAGGGCAAAGAAAACCTTAAAGTTTTACTTCCACTAGGCCAAAATAGTTTCTCGGGAAGGATGCAGTTCAAGACTTCCACTTCTAAGTTCCCCTTATAGCCAGCAGGAAGCTGATCAATGCAGACAATTGAGCCTAAACAGTGATTCAGCTGAGTGGATAGGTGCTGTCTTAGGGTGACTTTAATCAGTGTCTGTCCTTCATTGTCTGCATTGATTAGGGACTCAGTTCAATTGGCCGTATACTATTTGAGATTCTTCCACATCTAATACCAGCCCTTAATATACAAGTGCCTGTTTCCATATTTGATTTACCATGGGAAAAGCCCCAAAATACCTTTGTCTTATGTCAAACTCAAATGAGAATATTAGCAGAAAGAAATCTGAGCCTCTGTGTTGGAGTGGGCTCCACTGGAGATGACACAGAGAGAAAGAATATTTACTCTGAAGCATCCTAAATGGATTAGATTGTAAGGTATAGGTGCTTCAGGGCTGCAGGAAGATGGTGACAAAATAGGAGGTGAATCAGAATCTACTATTCTTTACTTCACTAAGGAAAAAAATTGTCTGCAGAGCCAGGAAATAACTATACAATTTCAAGAGATTCACTCAAAGAGACACTGAAAGTACAGGTTAAAATGAAGGCCTGAAAGTGTAGTACAACAAATTTCAATGCAACACACACTTTTCAATAAATTTGCTTTGGCTGTACTTTCAATGATTGTTTGCATCCTGCAGATATTTGGGGAATGGAATTGCACTAGATTGTTTGCAGAAAGCAAATTTAAAAGTTCCATTAGTATTCATAAGAAAGAAACGATACATTTGAACGTGTAATTATAAACTACAGATTTTCTCTTTTAAGGCCCTTAATTAAAACCGTCCCATCTCCTATCTTTTATTTGCCACTGAGTCATCAAGCTGAATGTGCCAGGAAATAGCAGCCTGCATCACCCATCAAGCCAATTTTCTTTCGAATATCTGTGTGCTTTCTTCCGTGGTACAACTGATATACCGGAGCAACTCCTTCTAAGACTCTGCTGCGTCACTGCATTAATCACCTTCAGATGTCAGGTTAAAAATCTTCTCTCCTATAAGGTCTATAAACCGGAGAAGTAACTGGAATGTTGTAACTATACTTGTGTGAATCAAATAAATTCATCATTTTCACCTCATATTTCCCTTATTTCCTCAACTCTTATGTTCATATTGCAAACTCTTGATGGCTGGGGACCTTTTGTATTAATTTCAAGATAATGAATATTTGTAAAGAATCAAATACGTCACAGGATGTCATCACTGTCCAACAAAAAACTATTAAATCAGTTCTGAGGTCTTCAATAAAGAAACTTTCACCTCTTTTTGCTCTATGGAAAACAAATGCTCTTAGAAGTTATACCGAAACAGAAATGCAGAGGAAGAAGTTAGAGCATTATTAAAATTACTAAACAAGGTTCTCATTCTCCCTCATTTTTAGCTGTGGAATTTGCAAAGAAAATGACATGTTTTATGCCACTTTTATGACATGTTAAAATGATATTAGTTGTGGGTTTTAGCAAAAAAAGAATGTGAAGTTGTTGGGAGGAGATGCTGCCATTAAGTTTGCATATTTTAGTAAAGGTGAATCAAGGCAAAATTCATATGAAAAAATCTGGGAGATGTACTGAATATATTAGATCACAATGAGAATACACGTCAATAAAGAAATTCTGTTATCAAGAAGAGATAGGTATGGATATAGAAATACAGCCTGACCTTACAGGTCAACAGCAAATACAGTCTGCATTTGGAAAAGCCTCATCATTGTGGTCCAGTTTTGTTCACCAAACTTCAAGAAGTCTGAAAAATAAGGTGGACAATAGAAGTCTGAAGGAGAACAAGAAGAAACACTCAAGTCTGAAAATGTTAAGTTAATAGAAATGCCCTTTCTGAAAAGAGGGACATCATAATCTGTATTTTCCTTCGTAGCAGGACTTAAATGATGCAAAGAAGAGTACAAACAGTATATGGATTGCCTAGGCATTAGTGCATTAGTGAGGTCCTCTGGTACTGGATGTCGTTTGTACACCAGGGAGGAAACTGATAAACAAATGACTTTGGGGAAAACAAGGCAAATGTATTTTCTGCTGTGACCCACACTATTACACAGAGGCGTGGCTTTGATATTAGCTGCCATTTAAAACCTCTCAGAAACTCCTGTCAAGCCCTCTGAGGATCTGGAAAGTGCAATCAGCCAAGGAGTTAAATTTCTGGTTTGCTTTTTTTGCTTAGCAGTCCTTGTACTTTTTAAAGTTATTTACATAATGTAGGATAGTCAGTGAGATTTGGAAATACAGTTCAAGTCACAGAAGTCCAGGTTGTTGATTTATGGAGCAGAAAGGACATAATCCCCAAGTTAGAGTTCAAAGCACAGCAGATATTTTTTTCTCTCATTTTAACAGCAGAATCAGAAATTTCAATTACTTTAGGACTATCCTGTGGCTTTGAAAGTCACTGCAAAGATGAAGTCCTGTTCAACAGAAGGTAGGGAGGGAATTTAATTTGAATTTGGGAGAAAAATCAGATTACTGATCATCTTGGAAAAAATATGAGAGAGTTGAACACATGGAGACAAAATGTACAAGTGTCTAAAGTAAAGTTAGTTGTTTTCATGTGTCTATTTACAGGACATTAAGATTTTCTCAGTATTCTTACCAGAATTTTTATTTTTTACTTTCAATTTCTTCTTTATTTGAGATGTGCATGGCATCATTTTCAAAAGAACACTTAGCAAGTACCCACTAAAAACTATTATAGCAGCTTTTGATACAATAATTTTGAATATTTTCTACAGAACCACATGTAATTTTAATAGGAGAGGGTAGGGATCTCATGGCCAGCAAAATAATATAACAGCTTTAGGACTGAGTTATTTGTTGAGAACCAACTTTGTATGATAGCATGAGAAGCTCCCTTATGATACAAAGATAATTATAAAATATTCTGTATTTTCTATTTCTATCTTCAGTACTAGGATAGTACAAGAATAGTGGTAAGCATAAATTGACCAAACCTGTAATTTTTTTAATAAAGTCTAAGGGGAATACTATATCACTGTTCTGAGTTGAAAGCAATACTTAATTACATGTACTTTTTCAGGGGGTTAACCCTGTTTGTTAAGATAGCATGGCTTCTGTAATTTTCATATGTGCTTATGAACATCTGTCCATCTTGTCTACCCCTATCCTGACTCCAGACAATTTTTGAATCCATTAGCTAAGACCAATCACATTTTAAAGAAAGTACACAATTCAAAGAGACTTTGGTCTTGCAAGTAGGTAGCTGGGTATAGGAGAGAGAAACCAGCTACACACCCACTAAGGGAAAGTGTGTTCCATGAGTTCCAGTTAGTAGACACCACACAATCCATACCAAAGCAACATAACATAAAAGTTCTAATTAAAGGATAGATCTAAGTTTCAATTGCCTTTTTATTAGATACTAAACAATCCAGATTACGGTACAACTTTGTAAGATCAAGCCTTTGCTCGTTCCAAAGTTTACAGTTTTCATAGGTTTTGGAGTCTCTTACCTGCTCCTTCTTTTCATCTTATGGTTAAAAACCTCTTTTCCTTTGTTTTCTCCTTAACCCATCCACTTGTGATGCATTGGTGATGTCCAAAAGCAACCCAGGACTTTTTCTTGTGAAGAGATCATAGTACTTATACTACAGATTGTCACACTGCCGGCCCTTCAGATTTCAATGTTATTTTTGTTTGAAGTGAATCCCCATGTAATTCATTCTAAGCATCTGCAGTATCTCCAGTGTCAATGTATGAGAATTCTTTGATCTTGGTTAAACGCAGACAGAGAGTGATTAACATCTTGGATATAGGAAAAATCATAGCAGAAGTTTTACAATAGTGGTAGAAGGCTCTCATTATGAACCAGGGACATACCAGACAGGTACAGCTTCAGAAAAGACAATTATTGGCTTAAAAAGGCTCTCAGTATGGCAATGGTAATCAAGTAGATGTTAAACATCAGGCTAGATAAAAGTGTATCTTAATCCGCATCACAATTAGGATTAAAAATGTGGAGACATCCAAAAGCAATCAACAAGGATATGCAAATTTAATAGTTCTTAAATGTGCTTATTGTTATAATACTACACAAACAAAAATAACGTATCAAACTTAGACTAACTTATGATGTCTAATATAGAATCTTAGAATACTTTGGGTTGGAAGGGACCTTTAAAGGTCTTCTAGTCCAGCCTCCTTGCAATGAGCAGGGTTATCTTCAACTAGATCAGGTTGCTCAGACACCCGTCCACCATGACCTTGACTGTTTCCACGGATGGGGCATCTACAACCTCTCTGGGCAACCTGCTCCAGTGTTCCACCACCCTCACTGTAAAAAATTTCTTCCTTATATCTAGTCTAAATCTACCCTCTTTCAGTATCACACCATTAGCTGTTGTCCTATTGCAATAGGCCCTACTAAAATGTTTGTCCCCATCTTTCTTATAAGCCCTCTTTAACTACTGAAAAGCCGCAATAAGGTCTCCCTGGATGTATGCTGTACTTTTTTCCTCTGAAATATAAGTTTAGAATACTCCTGTTTTGACTGGATAATGATCACTTGCCATACTTACCAAGACCCACAGAAAATAGAAATGCAAGTCAGGGTTTTTCATATTGATAGTTAGGATGATTCACAAATACAAACTGTACTCAAGAACATTGTTAAACATGATAATTTTCACCTAAGTGATCAAGAAGAATGTGTGAGTTAACAGTATGATCTTTGACAAATCATTTAATACATTTAATGTGTATTCTTCATCACAGGAATACTACTTATTTGTTCAAAAAATCTTGACCAGTTACCTTCCAAACCCTTGGGAAAAGGGTTGCATTTGACACTGTACTGTTACAGTTCTTCCTGTAATGGAGATTTTAGTTGAAGCTTATGGGAGCTGCTGTGATATTCATATTAATAATGATTATTCCTAATCACAAATTTTCATCACTAGTTAAAGGGATGGCAAAATAAGTCAAGCTGTCAACTGAAATCTCTGTTTTGGCTACTTGCTTAATGTATGAAACAGTCAGTTTAGTGATTGGGTTCAGATGGCAAAGATCACAAGGCTAAGTAAAACTGGAAATCTGAACTGCTTGTCATAATTTCAATTTAAAAATGAGAAGCTCTTAATTTTCTCTCACGTGTTTTTTCCTTGAATATTTCCAGTTTATAAAGATTGGTGCGTTTCTATTTCACAGCACATTAACCTTTCTTGTGCTTTCTCTGATTTTTATTAAACATGCCATACCATGCTGCAGTGTGTCTGACACCGCTTCCTGTATGTATGTATAAGCTATAGTCAGCAGAATATCAACTTTAAGTAATCAAAATAAGATACTTTTACATCTTCAGTTCTTTCGTTTCAAATTAGTCAATGAAGTGTCCAATGTGCAGGCTGTAAAGAACAGCAGAATTAGAAGCCCTTAGTTTCTAATTAACTTATGTGAAGTTGTATATGAAGAAAACATAAGAGAATATTGACATAATTTGTTTTAGACATTAATTGCTTTTTCAACTGGACGTTCAATGCTGCAATTTTTGAGGGATTATTTAATTAAAGCAAGGTAGATCATACCGCTGAGACACTACTGAATGAATATTACTCAATGTGTGATTTGATCTCATCCAACAATGCTATTTCAAGTTCTGGAACTGAGAAATAATCATCAGTCAAAATAGTTACTCACAACTTCACAGCATCATGGAATCATGGAATGGTTTGTATTGGAAGGGACCCTAAAGATCATCTAGTTCCAACTCTCCTGCCATGGGCAGGGACGTCTTCCTCCACTAGACCAGGTTGCTTACAGCCTTGAGCACTTCCAGGGATGGGGCATCCACAGCTTCCCTGGGCAACCTGTTCCAGTGCCTCACCACCCTCACAGTAAGGAATTTCTTCCTAATATCTAATCTAAATCTGCCCTCTTTCAGTTCCTCCTTGTCCTATTACTACAGGTCCTTGTAAAAAGTCCCTCTCCAGCTTTCTTTTAGGCCCCCTTTAGGTGCTGGGAGGCTGCAATGAGGTCTCCCTAGAGCCTTCTCTTCTCCAGGATGAACAACCCCAACTCTCTCAGTCTTTCTTCATAGGGGAGTTGCTCCAGCCCTCTGATCATCCTTGTGGCCCTCCTCTGGACTCGCTCCAACAGGTCCATGTCCTCCTTATGTTGGGAGTGCCAGAGCTGGACGCAGTACTCCAGGTGTAGTCTCATGAGAGTGGAGTAGTGAGGGAGAATCACCTCCCTTGACCTGCTGGTCACACTTCTTTTGATGCAGCTCAGGATAACGTTGGCTTTCTGGATGTCAGATGTACATTTCCTGGCCATGTTGAGCTTCTTGTCCACCAACATCCCCAAGTTCTTCTCCTCAGGGCTGCTCTTGATCCATTCTCCCCCTAGACTGTATTTGTGTTTGGGATTGCCCTGACCCATGTGCACAACCTTGCACTTGGCCTTGTTGAACTTTATGACATTTACAAAGGGCCACCTTGCAAGCCTCTATAGGTCCTGCTGGATGGCATCCCTTCTGTCCAGCATGTTAACCACACCACACAGATTGGTGTCACCAGCAGACCTGCTGAAGGTACACTCAATCCCACTGTCCATGCCACCAATAAAGATGTTGAAAAGTGCCAGTCCCAATACCAGCCCCTGAGGAATGCCACTCATCACTGGTCTGCACGTGGACATAGAACCATTAAGCACAACTCTTTGAGTATAACCATCCAGTCAAATCCTTATCCATCGAGTGATCCATGGGTCAGATCCATGTCTTTCTAGTTTAGGGACAAGGATGTCATGTGGGACAGTGTGAAATGGTTTGCACAAGTCCAGGCAGATGACTTCAGTTGTTCTTCCCTTATCCACCAATGCTGTAATCCTGTTGTAGAAGGCCACTGAATTTATCAGCTACAATTCGCTTTTAGTGAAACCACGCTGGATGTCACTAACCACGTCCTTATTTTCCATGTGTCTTAGCACAGTTTCCAGAAAGATCTGCTCCCATGTCTTGCTGGTCACAGAGGTGAGACTGACACCTGGGTCTTCTTGTTTCCTTTTTTAAAAATGAGGGTTAATTGAATATTAACATCAATACCCAGGTTAATAAATATTAATCTAAATCAAGACTTTCAAATGGTTGGCTAATTCATCCACAACACACTCAGAGATTAATCTGTTTTTCAGTAAATTCAACTCTGTTTGAAGATTTTGAAGATAATGACATGATGTACCCATACTTAAAAGTTCTGCAAACATTTTCAAACATGGAGTAAAGTAGCAGTTTTAAGAACTAAAGTCTGAGGAAAGCATAAATTTACGTGACTTGTCTAGAACTTTATGTTACAGCCCTAAACCCACCACCTTTTATTTCAGATATATCCTCATTGAAATTAAGATGTCACATACTCTCTAATTTCTTTCTGTAAGTCATCCAGGCATGTGTTCTGAGGTAAATTGTGTTGAGTAGATAGAGAGTGGTAAATAAAGTGTTATGTAATCTGAAATATTGCCTTGGGTTAAATGTTGCAATTTGGTTGTAATTTTACTTAATAAGGTGGTATAAAAATTGCAGAAAAATTACCTGAAGAACTGGACATTCCTAGGGGACCAGACTTTATCTTTGAGAGCAGAAGACCAGATTTTATTGGATGACTTAATAATTAGTCTAGTGATGGAATCACAGAATGGTCAGGGTTGGAACAGACTTCTAGACACCAAGTAGCCCAATGCCGCTTCTAAAGCAGATTTACCTAGATCAGGTTGCAGTCACACTCTGCAGATTTTTTAATGCCTCCATAGGAGACTACACAACCTCTCTGGGCAGCCTGTTCCAGGGCTCTGTCAACCTTAAAGTAAATACTTCTCCACAGAGCTGCCTCCCAGCAGGTCAGCCCCCCATCTGTACTGGTGCAAGGGGTTATTCCTCCCCAGGTGCAGGACCCTACACTTGCCTTGGTTGATCTTCATTAGGTTCCTCCCCACCCAACTCTCCAGCCTGGCCAGCTCCGGCTGAATGGCAGCGCAGCCTTCTGGGGTGTCAGCCACTCCTCCCAGTTCTGTATCATCAGTGAACTTGCTGAGGGTACACTGTCCCTTCATCCAGGTCACTGATAAATAAATTGAACAGGACAGGACCCAGTACCGACCCCTGGGGAACATGGTGAGCTACAGGTCTCCAGCTGGACTCTGCCACTGATCACAGCCCTCCGAGCTCTGCCATTCAGCCAGCTCTCAGCCCACCTCACTGTCCACTCATCTAACTCACACTTCCTGAGCAACAGAAAACCCTACATAATTTCAATGACCACCCTAAAGAGCTGTAGACAGGTATCGTAGGTGGATATTAAAGGTTTTGCTGCCCATTGCCAAATGTTAACCCAAGTGGGAGAGACTTAAATGGGAAAGAATATGTTTTCAGTCTTCCAAAGATGTAACTTTGTCACCAGTAAGAATGGCTGAAATGTAGAATTCTGTGGACCCGATTTTAACTGAAAATACTTAAGTAGTTAATTATTTCTGATTTTGGGCAGCTGGGTCATCTTTCCACAAGAACTATGTGGTAAACTAATAGGACTTTTGGTTCATATTCATAAAAATCACATTTTTTTTCAATATCTGTGCCTGTCTAGTATACAGGATAATTCTACCTCTTAAAATATATTCCATTTAAGAAGTTATAACATTTGAGAAGGAAGACATGGTCCTTTATACAGCTTTAAAAACTTGAAATGCCATTTTGAGATTTTAAAAGACTATTCTTCATATCCATGGTCTGGACAAGTAAAGAGTAGAGGGGACATCTGTCTTTAACCTCCAACAAAGTGGCTGAAAATTCTGTTTGGAAATCTAAAAGTCAGATGTCAGTCTCTTTGAAGTGAGACCGATGACTATAGAAGCCAAATTTGGAGTTAAATTTTTCCATAAAATAAAAAATCCACTCTGCAGCACATATCCTTCACTTTACCTACTTGAGCAGTACTGAAGCAAAATTAATTGTCTTTGAAATGCATAAGCTTTATGTCTTGAAAGCTAATCACTAGAAGAAATGTCTGCTATATAATGAATAAATTTTAGGTAGAATGAAAGAGGCTTTCTTTTTCGTATTCTCTGTAATATGGTAGTCTAATGTTAATCTATGAAATGACAGAGTTCTTAGCCAAAAAATGGAGAATTAGCTTTGATTCGGTTACTAACTTGCTATGTCATCTTGATAAACTTGGAGAAACACATTATATCCCTACTCTGCAGAAAAACAGCAACATAAGAAAAGTTACTTAGAAACCCTAGGCTTTCTCTCCATCTTTCTAAACCAACAAAAGTGCCTTGATGATAAAAGTCATCCTCAAGATGACTTGGAAATACTGTGGATAGCTGCACTCTAGTCTCATGAGCTAGTTAATGTCCCTGCTCTTCTGCAGCAGTGGAAATGCATTTGCCTGAGCCAGCTTTCCAACCACACAGCTCCAGCACAAAACCACCCACATGCAGCAGAGTGAAATCAAACCCAAAACTGAGACAGGCCCCTATTTTAGTCCCAATATTTTAGTGGAAGAGATTGTAATTTAAATAGAATAGATAGGCTTTCCATTTGAACTCTACATTTCTCATATGAATAACATGGAACTCTTAAATATCAATCTGTAGGTCCTGAGGTTCACTGGCAGAGGTTATTATTAACTGACACTTGTTTAAACACACTGATATTTGCTATTATCTATTTCAAAGTTTTATCTGGATACCATGAGAGAGGCAGAAGTGAACAGTTTGTGAAGTCATGATCCAAAACCTCTTGGCCCTGGTAGAAATCTGAACAGCAGGTCAAAATATCTGTATCAGAGCAGAAACAATAGCAGTGGAGCTCTGCTCCAGTGCATCCCGGGACTGCCAAGACCTTGCTCCAGGAAAAGCCTGCAACTTGGTCAGTCAAAGACATATGACAACTTGCCCTTCTGAAAAGCAGTGACAGCCTGCTGCCTGCTTCAAGGATGACAGCTGTCCAGGAAACAAACTTTGGGTAATCTATCACATTTGCAGCATGCCTGAATTTTTCTTTTCTCTGGTTTATAGCATGCCACTTACAAACAGTAGGGCTCTTCTCCACGGGCACAATACTTCTGTTCCATGCATGTGAAGGGAGGTTGCATGAACAGTAACTCAGGTGCAAGTAGACAACTTATATGGCAGGGCAGAGGCTAAACTGAACTTCATATTGACTTAAGTTGATGTGAAAAAAACACTAGAAAATAGTGCTACTATTATTTTTGCTAATTCTTGCTAACGATGAGTTCCTTTAAGTAACTGGTGAAAGCAAGGCTGCTGAGTGAGCACTACAGGGAACCACTGCAGTTCTAGAGCTTGAGAGTTTGGGCTGAGGAATTCTATGTGCTCATGCAGACACACACACACATACAAGAATCCACCACTGAAGGCTTCACTGACAATCTGCACGTGGATGGTGGAAGATCTTGGGTAGACTTGTATGGTTCGATCTGATCTCAGCACATTGCTGGCCTGACAGCATATAGAAAAAAGCTCAAGCTGACATGCACTGAGCCAGATACTGCCTTGTTATTCATTGCTGAAGTATGATAGTGTTCAACAAAATAATAATATTATGTATCTTCAGCCTGTGAAGTACTGCAGGAAAAGCCTATTGTGAGTGCAGCAGAGAAATAAAACATAATGTATATGGTAACTCAGGAGGAGACCAATTACAGGAAGATAACACTACACAAGTAACTAATGGGTTTTCTATTATGATAATGCCGCAACTTCAGCAGAAGAATAATTAGAGATAGATAAACACAAGGAAGCCTGTACAGCAAGTAAATTGATGTTTTAAACAAATATTTCACTATGTATGTCAGATTTTCATTCAAAAGCCAACAGACAAAGAAATAAGCAGTTTCCTGAAGAGTAGCATTTTAGGGCTTGGTAAATATTCATACCATATAACAAAACCTGTAAATAAAGTCAGCTTTTTTAAAATAGGGATTTTTCCCACTGTGTTCACTTAGTCAATTCTTTCTTTTAATCCAATTCTTTTGTGAATTTATTATTCTTTAAAGAGTCAATAGATGAAGTATTAACTTACTTTTCTGGTTTTAACTGAGTTTTGGTTGGTTGGTTGGTTTGTCTCCATATTGTACTTACTGGTCCATGTATCGCTTGTATGCTTATTTTAGTGAAATACTAAAAAATGCTTGCTTTAGCTGCAGTTTCTCTTTCTCTGAGGGTCAGATATTAAATTTAAAAGTATATTAAACAAAGTTATATCCCTTTTATACAGCCAGTGTAGGTGGATGATAGGCCAGCATGAACTTGATGATATAATTCCCAATGAGGAAGCCCCAGTGAGCTCTTTAAATAGGGTGGGGGGGTGGGGGTGGGGTGGGGGGAATCCAGAAGGCTCAGATCCTGCTTTGTTACTTATATTGAATAGGACATTACTCAGTGACTCATCCTAATTAATAAATGGCATTATGCTTACAGAATAATATTAATCAGCATGACTAACTGGATCACAACATGGCCTAAACTTGGCAGCATTTATGGTGAAATACAAAGATAACTAAATGGTTATTCTTAAAAATGTCAGGTTGTGCTAACCAGTCTCATGAGGTGATAGCTTCTAATTGCGTTACTTGGGATATTTATTTTGATTAGCAGCTTAAAGCAGTAACAATTATGAAGTATATTTATGTGCTATACTCTCTGCTATGCAAAAGGATTTTGCAGTATCTTATGATGACTTAGACATTGCAGTTGTTATTTTCTGATACAGTTATCCAGATTAAAACTGCTAGTAGTCATGGCTTTCTTTTTCATTCCACAATACTCCTTAGCTCTTGGCTGATGACATACCTGGAGATGCTGGGGTTCTAGTAGACCCTTCAGAATCCTTCCTTCCTTCTAGACGTGGCTTCAATTAAGAAGAGATTGTCTATTTAAATGAGGCAAATCTCTCACAAAATGTGAAAAGGCATTTGAAAGACATATTTTCATATATCAAATGAACAGCACAGCCAATTAATCTATCAGTGTACCTGAATCATGGCCTTGTGGACTATTGCTCCACAAAATAAAAAAAATATTGCAATTTAAGAGGCTAGCATTCCCTTTCCACCTACAAAAGTTTAACGTTGACTCCCTGCCAGAGGTTACCTTCCCCTTAGCCATTCTGGAATAACTGTCCATATAATTATGCCATAAATTCTGTCCCATCAAAATAATGCCAGTTAGCAAGCCCTGTTATTGCAAGTGACTTAGTTAGCTGTGATTACTCTGACAGAACTAGGTTAGGCACCACTCGTGCAGTTCTGTTGTCAGATCTGAGGCCTGGGTAATCATGGGCAGGCAACAAGCAATCGTTTGCTCCAGCTCAAATATGATCAGAACAGAATTTCTGATTATGGCTTTATTTTTCTTTTTTTTTTACTTTCTGTTTTTTTTTCTTGGTTTTTTTCTTCTCATTTTAAAACTATAAATACAGTATTTACTTCACAAGGCTGTTGTTCAGTTTTAACTAGTGTCAACAAAGTGATTTGAGAATATCAAATGAAGTTATAAAAAGTTACAGGAAAAAACATTAATGTCAAATATCTGTGAGTCAGACCAGCAAAAGCTGGCCCATGCAGAACCACAATAACTAGCCCTATAGCTTCAGAAGAAATATTGACATATGGTTTAAGAGAACAACATCAAAGTGTCAGGGACATGGAAGTCAGAAATGAAAGACATTTTAGTCATTGTATACTGTTATCAAATGCAATAATAATTCATAAGCTTAGAAACCTTGCCATTAAATGGCTTTTAGCCTGGCTCCTCAGGAAATTCAGGCTCACATAATCACATCTTTGATCAATATCTGTAGTTATATAGGTCTTCCTTTTCTCCCTTAACTTGGAGATATCTTGGCCAATATCAGCCGGGATTAGAGATCTCTGAGGAAATTAAATGTTTCATGAAAAGTGCTAGCAGGTAAAGGAAAGAAAACCCATACATATATGACTAAGAGGCTTCTTAGTTCACCAAACCTGAGAAATTATCACAGCCCTACCAAACTTACAGGACTAATCAGAGAAGCAGCAGCCTGCAATTAATCCTCAGGGATGAAGTCAAGACATGATGAGAGCCAGGAATACAAACATTATGTGGCATCAGGTATTTCACACTGCTGCAATGAGTTACAAATGTTTCATCTAAAGGAAAAGATTCAGTTGGGTAGGCAGGGAAGCATACCCACTTCATTGTTTCTCCTTTTCATTTTGGTACCAGAAAAAAATCACCACGTTGGGTGTGAGATCTGAAAGTGCTTCCATAGTGGCACCTACAGAGTAAGACTCTTCCTAGACCATTATTTTTTTCCTCTGCTTTACAGATGTGTGGTACATCACTCTTCTGCTATTCTTTACAAAATCACTGAAGTGTTTGCTGAAGAAGAGCCACCTCTGAGGAGAGTGACTGATGTAGACATATTAATATGTCTGTAGCAGTCTTCTCATGCAGGTCTCTTCATTTCACCAGGCTTGAGTGACTTCTGCAGACTGAAAAAGGAGCAGATGAATCAGAAGAGGAGCAACCTGCAATTTATATGCAAGCGTTGAAGCAGCCAGTGGCATTGCTGGAAGTCAAGCAAGGCAAGGGGAGAGCCAGCTGGAGAGCTAGAGATTTTCCTTCAGAAAATTGTCCTATGACTTTTTTATTCTCTTTTCTGGGTGGTTGAGGTTTTTTTCTTTTTGGGAAGGTTTTTGTGTGTGTCTTGTTTTTCTGTAATTTTTGTAACATTCCGCTGTATAAATGAAATATGAAAAGATATAAGCAATAATAGCACAGCTATCTTTAGGTGAGATTGTATCTCTAGGTATTAGTTTAGGAGACTGGGGAGAGTGAAACAAACATTCTTCCTTTAAATCTTTTGTCTTGTTTCACTACTTTGCAGAATTTATTCATGAAAAAGTAATGTCATGCAGTTCCTTCCCTAGCAAACAATTTTCTTCATTGTTTTATCAAGCCATGATTTTTGTTTCAGGAAACAATTGTAATGGCTTTCCAAACAATTGAGACATATGCTATTAGGTAGATGTCCAAAAGAGAAATTCATCTGTAAATCTGTTTATTTCTGTTTTCCTTCCAAACACAATACTGAATCATGTTTATACACCTTGATAGCACAAAGTATTAACAGACTATTTTTATTAAGAAATTGTGAAAAACTGTGTGGGATTTTTTTGGCAAAATTGCTTAGTCCAAATGTGGATACCCTGATGGAAACAGTGGTAACTCTATGGAAAATTGCAGGAACACTGACAAATGAAACTTGTCACAATGCCCAAGAATTAGCACTTGTTAACAGTGAAAGAACATGATGTCTATCACTGTGTTCAACAACAAGGCTTACAAATGAATAGATTAATCATTGCTCATTTTAAAGGATTATTAAGGGTTTAATGAAACTGTCAGAACAGTGGGATACCCAGACTATCAGAGCCAATGATATTTCACACACTGTATGGAAGGAACAATTATAAATGGTACTTAAAAGATGATTTTGGCTATAGACAATTATTGGCACAGTTGTTTTGGCTTTTCTGATTCAAGGTCATATCACACAGCTTCTTGCTTTGGATGACTTTGTCTCAGGGCTATAGCTAGGAAGCAGGATGCCTCATGCTTCAAAATGCTGAGTTCTGAACATTAAATACATGAAGTTCTTCTCAGTCAGGAACAAATGGTAAAAAAAGTGGAGTGAAATAACAGCTTGCACATTTTCAGGAGGATACTGCAGCTGCCTGTGTTACATCTGAGGGGGTTCTAGACCATCCTGCTCGGGACATCACCTCACCCTGGGCCCAAGATAGAGCCCAACTGCCACCATTTTCTTCCCCAACAGCTGAGGTATTAAAGTGCAGGTTACTTTTTACCTTGGCTGTAGGTTTAAACTAAGTTTGCAGCTTTAAAGAGGGATCCAACAAGGAAGACAGGAGTGTTTGAAATCCTGTGCTTTTCTAGGATTTCAACTGCTCTAAACAAAGCTATGGAAAGACACCTTATCCGTTGGGATTTGGTGTTGAAAACCAGCACCAAAAGAGAGATACGGTTTCATTACTAAAAAAGCAAAGACCTAAATCTTGGTTTAAAATGACAGTGTAGAAGTGATGTCTCCTTCTACATAGCAGATATCTCCTATATCTGTTCTCATCTCCCACCTGTCAGAAGCCAATCTTGGTGTTAATATTCATTAGGTGAGGTGCTCATCTCCCGCCCTGTTGAACATGGTGATAAAATGTTACAAGCAAGAGACAGGGAAAGCAAGGCAGTGAACATCACTCTTGGATATTAGCATGTTCAGTAACATGTCCGGGAGTGGTAAAGGAAGGAAAGGGGATGGTTCTGCTGTCACCTCCTCCAGTGTTTTAAATAGGCACTATCTAATATAAAGATAAAGCAGTGGCCTGTTGTCTGAGAATTGCTGAGAGATATTTTGGGAGTAAGCACTTTTTTGGATAATATTTCAGCTTTCTGAATATGGATGAATACTAGATGGATATACAATCTTTTCTTTTCCAACTGCCATCTTCTTTTTCCCTGGAGGGCATTTTTCAGCAGCTTCAGGAGGAATTTCTAGACTGTTCCCTGATATCTTCATTATGGCACATGCTAATGTGTGTTCTTTCACTGCGGTGGACGGTTTTATTCATCTGGAACGCATCCGTCTCTTTGTGTAAAATAACTCTTTCATCTGTTACACTGAATATCTTCCTCTGTACATCTGGTGGAGGAGCTTGAAAGGATCACTGTGGGAAGGGCAATTAATTTTAAAACTGCAAAACTTAACTAAATTCACGTCAGCTGTATGCCTGACATTGTCCTGAAGGTAAATTTATTTATTTTTTTCCCATTAAGATTCTTGTTTTGTCTGCAATGTATAAAACCTGGAAAATGTAAATAGTAACATGCTAAAATGATTAGTCAAATCCATGTTTTATAAAATATACAGGAGAAGCAGAAAAAGAAGAATGCAGATAAGATAAACCATGTTTAGCACAGCAGCTGACTATTTGGAATGATCTTGCACAAAATTACAAGTCCTAAGAGCAGTTCTTGCAAAAGACAGATAAATACACTTAATGGTCTGTATTATAAAGTGTCATTTTTCCATGAGCCTCTGTCTATTTCAAAGTTACTCAGAAGCAGGGACATGTGAAGATATTTCTCTTTAAACACACACTTCCACACTCACACACTTGTCTAATGAGGTCTTAGGGCACCTTAATGAAGTGTTTCTTTAACAGTGAGGTAAAAGAAAAGGAAAAGAAAGTAACATGAATATTTCAGTACCTAAACAAGGACAATATGACTTGTCAGGTTAAGTTTGAGGAAGATGGCTCTTAAATAACCAGTGTAGGAGGCATTTAGGAGCTAATTGTAGAGGAGTTCTGTGTTGAATTGCATTTATCTTACTTGCCACAGTCCTTTGTTCCTTATAAGAATTATTTCCTATATAGGGATGCTTATATCATACCCGCTGTGTGGAATCTGTATTCACAGCTGAACGTATGCAGCTGTATGAGTGTTTGTGTGCGCACACAGAGGTCTATAAAGAAAACTAAAAGCAAATAGATTCATTCAAGATTCAAGATTGAAAGAAGTGGAGAATCTATAGAAAAGGATCATGAAAATTAGCATTAATCCTAAAAATATTGCAGCACATCTTGTTTAGAATTTTTGTCCTCATCTTTATTAAGAATTCAGAATGAGTACTGAAAGTCAGAGAACGGTCTTATAAACTACATAAAATTACACAGCAAATAAAGGAATTGGACAGATTTCGTACTCAATAGATAACTTTCATGGACAGAATATTTGGTTATATACACTGACGTGGTGTTTGGCCATGTGTATAATCCTCACTGCAAAAGACAAGTATTGTAGCAGTTCATGTTTATCAATATATAATTTTATGCAAAATTGTCCAAAATGTCTTACTTAGCATTCATATACAAAATGCATTAACGCTTTCCCACACACCTCATTATTATTTAGAACATGTTGCAGTCAGACATAACAGCTGTAGGGAGGAGACAGAGTCACTGACAGGTACATGAAGAAAAATATTTTTGGCAGACTTTATCAAGTCTGTGTTACAGCTTCACAGCAGCGGATGAGATCACGATGTGCTAATGTCTGTACCAACTGATGATTTCCCATCTCGCTCCCCTCCTCCTAGCACCTGACCTACTTTACATCACTTTACCCTGATGGCCTGTATAAAGCACCTGAAATTCTTCAAGCCATGGATATCTGCTAATGCTCCAGATACAAATCCTTAGTTATTACTGTCTATCACTTACATGTTAGAAACATCCCAGTGGCTGTTCACAGGCATAAATTATCATTCTGTGTCAGGCAACGGTTTTAGTCCCAGAAGCACTGCACTGTTAAGGGGGTTTTTGCTGTCCTGTGCTATTAGTTGCAGATGAGAGTTCGAGCAAAGACTTTAAGAAACTCTTTCCTTCTGTCTGGTTAGTATTCTCTGAGCTACTACTGCCCTCTAATAGAATGTAAGAGATATTATTATGGTACAGAGGAGAGTTATAGAATTCCTCACATAAACTATTGGTATGAAACACTTTTAAAAAAGAAACATAGAAATAAACCACATTGTTCTTACAGCTCATTTTAAAATGTCAAAGAGTTAGACTGGCAAAAGGAATATGTATGTAATCCTTGCCTCTTATTAGTACAAAAATAAGTACCTCAAAATAGCAAATGTAAATTGATGGAAAAAAAAATTAAAAATGAGAAAACTTTGGAAGATTATGCCTGCCTTTTAGGCAGCCGAGTGAGGCAGATGATATAAATGTAATTATAAACATGTATCTTCACAAAAATCTTGCAAAATAGTTAAAATATTGCACATGGCATGCATTCAGAAAAAAACAAATTAAAACCCAATCAAATGAATAGTTATTAGCTGCATTATGGTCCCTCCACTCCCTTACCCACAGGCATTGTACCATTATTGCAGTTGTTATATATCACAAATTACAGCTCCAATATTTGCTACCATAGAATTACAGCCTAGGGGAGTGCCAAGTTTTCTGCCATCAGCATTCAGGACACTACCTTTGCGAGGATAACAAGAGAAACCAAAGCAGGCAATCAACAGTGTGGAAAAACTGCAGAGAATTACAGCATAAAACACGCTACTTCCAAGCTATCACAAATTCCAAGCCTGTACTTATACATAATGTAGTTCCAGGTTTCCAAGCGCACAGAGCCTGCGGGTGGCACCAAGAGACACACCTGCGGGTGCCTTTACAGGTGCACACGGCAGGGCCTGAGCTCACCTCACCCTCCAGAACTGCATGACCACAGACGTGAACCATCAAGCCGGAGCTGACAAGCTCTGCTAGCCATCTGCACTTAAGAGCTGTACCAACCCAGTCACGCTCCTTTTTAATTTGCTGGTGTGCGTGGGGGGAAGTCATGAAGGGCTACCAACAGCTCTTGAAGGACTCTCTGCCCTGTGGCCAGTGGGAAAGTGAAGTATGTTTTCAATACTGAAGTGAGACAGAGACTTTGCCCCTTGACTAAGGGGGTCTCGGAAACCCAGGATAGCAGCTGGCCCTGGGTAAGACTGGCTATTCAGTGCTGTTCTTAGGGCAAATACTGCCCACATTTCTTTGCACGTACTGAGCCTTGTAGAAGAGAGGTAAGACTTTCTAAAATTGTGCACCTTCAGGCCAGTGTGTAGAAGGTAAAGCCCACAGTCCTATGAATCTCAGAGCACACAAATGGGTCCCAGTAACAGAGAAGGGAAGGGAAGCTTTGGTTATTACACAGAGAATTATTTTGGCTTACCGACAAAAAAAGAGTCGAACTCTGGAGAAAAAAGGCTCTTTTCCTCCAAGCCTTTATGTATCAAAATTTATGATTATACCCAGCAGAGGTCATTTGAGATTGTATCTACAGAGTGATGAGAGTGCTACTATGATGTAGAGTGTGTTTTCTTAAGAAGCAGCAGTCCAGGAGTTCTTTTACAAGCCACATTCATCTTGTGCATAGAGTGGGTGACAATGGGGAGTGAGGCACTACACAGAGGTGGGTAGGTGGTACTAGAAATCTGTTTCAGAGCTAGGATTAACCTGTGGTTTTGCCCTTTACTGCTTCATATGCAGCAGATTTAATCAGAAATGTATATAGTACATTTCTATACTTCAAATCAATAAAAAACTCTATACTTTTGTGATGTGTTCAGTTTAAACACTGTTGGGAGAGAAAGTGGGTTTTTACCTTCCCCCGAAATGAGAACAATTTTTTTCTAATTTTTGCTGCCACTCTACCAAGCTACATTATTAAGAAATAGCTGTTCTGGATAGTGGAATGAAAACAAGAAATATTCTCTCTCTCAGGGTAATGGTTGCTATTAAACCTAAAACCCTAGAGCAATGTGAAGGTCTAGGATGATCATGTAATATGGTCACTGTATCTCTCCTAATGTCTAAGGAGTGATTTTCATGTGTTTGAACAAGCCCTGCTTTTTTTAAATATCTGTCACATTACTATGCATTACTATGCAGTTTTAGACAACTGTATACCTTAATGATCAAGCCTCTGACTTGTAATTTATATCTCCTTACTACTCAAGAGTGGGATTCAACTGCCTCAAGTTACATACAAATGTTTGGTTTATAAGTGACTAAGTATCGCACAGATTTATCTTGCCAGTCCACTCCTCACCCATTCCCAAAGCTCACTTAATGTTTAAATCCATCTGTAGAATAGAGATGTAAAGTTTTATGTACTGCTTATGGTGAGAGCTTGGCTCCTAAAGTATGGTACGTTGGCTATACAGGGGTACTTTGTCACTAGGCTATCGATGAAAAACTCTTCTAAAGAGATAGGGTGATTTGAATATCTGCCACCAAGTTTCACGCTCAGCAAAGATGGTTTTAATATTCACAGACAAATGCATCTTTATGACGTTTCTGCTGTCCAACAGTGGTTTGATTAGATTCTCGGGCTCTGAAAGAGGTGATTCTTTTGCTAGAGTTTGGCCTCTGTTTCCTAAAATCTCACAAAAAAAACCCCAAACAAACAAACAACAAAAAACCAGTATAAATGAAAGTGAAAACGTAAAATAACCATTTAATTCCCTACGCACCCACTTATTCGAAATCAGTAGGCTCAGATCTTTCTTTCACATGACACACAATTAACATTTGTGAACAAAACATTAGAAATGCAGGATGCAGGAGTTTAGCTTCTGAAGCCAATGGCAATTTTGCTGTTCATTCCTAAAAGGCACAATTTTTATTGCTACTCTGGTGAGTGTTGGGTGTTTTCTTGAATGTAGTGACACAATTCCACACCACACTACAGCGTAGAGTATTGGGCAGAGGCACACCTGTATGGCCCACTTGTTTCTACAAGTCTGAATGAATTGGCAGGAGGAATGACTGAACTGTCTTTGACTTGAAAATCATGATGCTTACCTCCAGGATATAGTGTCCCTTACTGAGAGTACCTGAATGATGAAAATATCAACTCATGTTCTCTGAACTGAACTTCTCAGATTTCAGTCTGCGATTACTAGCTTCTGTGCTGTGTTGCAAGTCCTCCTTTTTAAAGGCAATTTTGGTGAATTCTTCTGGCATCTCCTTGCTGTACATCAAATTTGGTGAGGAATTTCCTCACTGAGAAGAAAAAGCTTTTGTGTAAAAAAATGATGATGTTGGTGCTCAAAAATTACCTTACATCAAGTGGGTAAGGCACTTGAGCGCAGTCCTAAGCAAAGTGGAAAACCCTTCTGAAGCAGAGAAACAAAGTTTTCTGAGATTTTTGATTCAAGTTCATGCTTATGGATCTTCATAAACCTTATGGAGAGTAAAAATCTAGTCCTACATCAGCTATTTACTTATATACTAAACTTTGCTTTCTGTGGAGATGTAGTCCTGGGCTTGGGAGTCTCAAGGGAGCCTTCAACACTGCATTTCCAGTGTTTGAGTAGGAATGCTTCCAACTGTTGTTCCACAGCCTTAGCAGTTAGGGTAGCAGGATACCCTACTTGATCAGTGCAGCCATGCAACAGGTAGCCATGATGACTTTATACTCTGAAATTGGTAACAAGAGGAAGAATCAAGGAAGCAGGTCTTCTACCTCAAGTGCCCATGCAAAGTAGTAATGGTTGCGATCTGAAACTAACTCTTTGTTGGTCCAAGACAGTTTATTCTCTTTTTACTTAGAAGAAAAGAAAACAACAACACCAACAAGACCAACAACAAAAAAATCCCCTTGGTCTCTGCTTTAAGAAATAAAAATAATAAAAAAGAAAGGTCTTTCTGTTTGGCTTTTGTCCTAAGTTCTTACCATCTGAAACTTGGCAGGTAGCAAAATAGGGCTACTCTAAATGCCAAATGAATTTCTTATGTGTACCAGAAATTATGTCATGTCTGAAATGGACTGGTGTGCAAACAGAGAGTATTTTTGACATTCTGTTGGTCCTGGGTAACAGTTTGGTAATAAGCTAACATGGTAGCCAAACTTCCTTAAGGAAGTCAGCTGTTTTATTAACCATCTTTTTGAGGAGAAGGAAAAAAAAAAAAAAAAGTGAATCAAAACCTTTAAATAAGAACAATAGTTTATTATAAACAGAAAAATGTATTATTACAAATAGGTTATCTAAACGAAAATTAGGTACTGCCTTCTATAGCTATACAGCACTCAGGTGTAATAAAATAGATGAGCCTATATAATAAAATTTATGGAACTAAGGTGAATTTAATTTATTTGAATATGCTCAGTTACGTTTTTATTTATTCCCATAGCAGATGTTTAATTTACAAACCAGGCAATTACTACAGCTCTTCCAAACAGATAAGAAGAGATTAGTCAAACGTTCACATCAGTTTTTATGTTTATCATTAGTTTTATGATGGATCATGAATATTCAGTGTTAGGAAAAAACTATCATTATGATACCTGGAAAACCTTAAAATGATGTTTTGTATCTCTAAATGGTGTTTCACCCTGTTTGAAAAAGCTGCTAAAGTGTGTTACTATGAGCTGGGCTTATATGTTAATAGGGATTGCTCAAATATCTTCCTGATGTTTCACAAAGATTAGCTTTGCATTCACGATACTTTAGTATAGATGTGTCCAATTTTGTTATATTTTCCTTACATAAATGAAGGATTTTTGGTTTCCTTTTCAGAGAGAATTCTTGAGGCTGAAGTGTTTTTTTTTTAACAAGACAAAACAAACCTACCAAAAAAACCCCTTCTTCCTCTCCCCAAACACAGTTACCTAGATATTTGTCTTGAAGTTTCAGGTAAAATCAGTGTAATCCAGTTGGCCTTTGGCTTGATTTGTGTTTTCTAGGATATATCCCATGGAAAAGAAAATAATTCTATCAGCAGAGGGGCCATGTTGCATGCTGCATACTCATTATAAATGCATATTGACTGATGGATGGGAAGATATTACTCGGCAGTTTTGTGGGTTTTTTTCTTATTGCTAAACTGATAGGATCGTTGCAAGAAAAAATATAGTGTCTGTATAACATGGAAAGTGCACCTGTGTGCATGAGCACAGACATTCTAGAAAGAACAACCCCTTTCTCATTTTCTTTAAATGAATTACAGTCTGCTGAGTTTTATATTAGAAGAACAGAAAATAAGCCTCAGTTTCTTTTACAAATTCCTATAATGCATCATTGACTTCAACCATTTTGACAATGTGTCATTTTCATTAACTGCCAAGCCAAGAGAAGGTTTTAGGGTTAGATCAATTTACTAAGATGAATTCTTGTGGGGATATTTTCAGTAGGAATATGCTTTGTAGCACAATATGTGTGAAATTTTGTAAAAGATTTCAGTGGGAAAAAAGCATCTATTGTTAAATGCTATTGTGAAAAATAAGTCTTTGCCCACTTTGTTGACAACAACACTCTTTGTTGATAACACCAATCTCTTGACAAAACCAAAAAAACATCAGTTCCCTCTTCATTAGTTACAGTACCAATTTTATTAGAAACTTTAGCTTTAAAAAGAATTTCAAAATAAAATTGTGTAGCATTGTTATTATGCCTTTGGATTTATAACATTACATGATTCTTTGGATGTGAAAATTATAAATTTTGGTCTTTTCTTACCTCCCAGGTTCTAGGTAGAATTTCTAAGATCTTTGCCAAAGACACAAACAGAAGGGTGCTTTCTGTACCAGGAGCATTGGAATAGGCTGCCTCAGCACTGGAACAGGGAGACCAGGGAGGCGGTGGAGTCACCATCCCTGGAGGTACTTAAAAGACATGTGGATGTGACACTTAGGGACATAGTTTATTGGTGAACCTGGCAGCATTAGGTTTATAGTTAAACTCAATGATCTTCAGGGTCTTTTCCAACCTAAATGATTCTATGGTTCTATTCTATGATTTACCCAATACACCCTGAGCATAGCTGCACCACATAGCATTCGTATATTCTTCCTGGAGCAAATATAGTAAATTGAAGAGATTTTCTTCCTTAAACTGAAACCTGAGGATTTCCAGAACACCAAACTCCTTCCAAATCATATTGAAACCCTTTTCCTTCCCCCTCTGAAAGTTCCAACAAACATTGTTTCTCAATTTTACAGGGAATTTCACAGTGAGGAAGGTATCTTATTAATAATATATCATGATGTTGAGCTGCAGATCTGGAACATTAAGACCACATTATGCTAATAGTCATAACACCAAAAAGGAGGAATGGTGCTGATAAACAAGTGCCTATAACTATTGGATTTCCTCTGGAGGAAAGCAAACCACTCTAATGAGAAGTAGTTCACTGGCAATTTAATTTTCATTTAGTAGTGTGAGACTACATTTACATCACAGAGCATGCTTTCTGAGATCAAGTACATGTTATAGTACATGGAAAAAAAATGTGTACATACTGGCAGATAGGAACATGTACAGGTTTACATAAGAATGCAGGCAAAAACCACACCACAAATAATGCCAAGTCACAGTGTGTGACTGAACTGGGAGGGATAAGCATTGATCAGCAACTTTGTTCCACAACTCACTGCTGATTATTCTAACATTATAACCACTCCCATAGTTTCAGTCTGTTTCCATGGTATCTGAGCCTCTGAACACTATAAAAATGATCAATTACTTAGAATGCTTTAATGAAGAAAATGCAAAGGTTGTGAAGCTAAGCACTCCAGTCAAGAAATTAACAGCCAAGGTTGCTTGCACAATCTTAACTCTTGCCCTTTGTAAATATATATTGCAGTATTTACCTGCAGATTACTTCTTAATGTATTTCACACTTTTCTCCAGGTTGTATATTTTAGTCTTCTGATAATGTGCCATCCATTGAACAAACTATTTTTGCTTTGTTATTTATGCAGCCTAACTCTGACAGGAATGCATTATTTTAGCATTGCAACAGTTGTTTCTGGAAAAAAATACCATTAGCAACATAATTGTTAGCATTTTTCTGTCAATGTAGCTAGTTTGGTTTTTTCCCCATGATTTGTCCTCAGTTTTCTAACTCTTAGGACTTGATATATTTCCATTAAAGCACTGAACTGGGTTATATTCACAAATCTTTTTTTAAATTATTCATTCGGAAAATCTTTCTTTATAATGCAAACAGGAGATTTAGCTGTGGAATTCCACCAAAGTAATGGTCAGAAGTAGTGCCACTTCTTTTTTCCTACATAATATCCATCTGCTTATACGTCCAAGGAATGTGTTAGTCCCTGCAGCATGTCAATGCCAGGGAGCAAAGAGGTTACTCTCCTGCAGCAAATGCACTCTGTAGAGGGTGACATATTAGCAATGAAAAGAGCAAGAGAGAATAAAAACCCAAACCAGCATTCTGATCAGTATAGAAGTTTTGTCTGTTCTCTTCAAAGAAAAAACTCTGAATTAATTTCATGTATATCAAGCTTTATCCCAGATGATTCAAATCAGTGAAAGATTTTTTAATTGAATGGGTCAGCTGTATGGTTAACTCTTTGGGGAAAGACTACAGTCTGTAAAATGCATAGAAAAAAAAATTCATTAAAAAAGCTTAATGAGCTGCGTAACCTCAAACCTTAAAATCTCTTCAATTTGCAAGTTGGCTCCAGCTAGTCCTCTTCACAATGGGAGGTTTGATACTGCAGCAATAGTACTAGTTTCTCTCTGGCTGCCATGCTCTGCAGGGCTCATCAGGGACAGGACCGACAGACATACAAAGCCAGTTTCTAAATAGTGGCAGTTGGTGTAGTGCTTTAAAATATACGGAGCTATAATGAATGCCATCAGCTGTTTCATAATCTCTGTTTTTTTCCTCTGGAGATTAGAAAAGTGATCTCATTGCTGTAGTGCTCACTGGAGGATGTTTGCAATGTTATTACTGCGGTGGCTAGTTTTACACTGTGTTAGCTTTCCTTGTCTGGAGGTCTAAACACAGACCATGGTACTTAAAACAGAACCGTTTAATGACTGACCAATGTGAGTAAGGAAATTTCATTCCAGTATTGCTCAAGAGAGGCTGAAACTGAGACAGCTCTTTAGCACCGATGAACATCGTGTATGCTTGCCTCTAAAGATCTTGTTGAAAATGAGTGTAGGAAAATTTATTAGACTGTGACACAGGTTTCCCCTTCCCCACCAAAGGCACTTCTGAGAAGCCGAGTTTCATCTTTCCGTTAAACTAAGGCTACAGAGAAAAAGTAAACAGCCCTTGTCATGGCTCTGTATAGCAAGCTTTCTCTACAAGCTGACCCCCGAGCAGCTGCCAGGTACCCAGCCTGGCTGCTGCCCCATCCACCTGCTCTCTGCTCTGTACCAGGCTCCCACTGACTGATTAACAAAGAAATGGCCAGGTGTTTGCTGCCTGCTGGCCTGGCCACATGTTGGCTGCCAGTTACCAGGCTTCTGCTGCCCTGTTCACCTGCTGGCATTGCGCTGCTTTCCTGATGCCCCAAAACCCCTGCTGAGTGGCAGGTGGTATCCTTTCACCCTGTTCACCTTTTCATACATTTCTTTTCTAAATGCATGACTCTGCTTTTTCATACATACACATGCACACACAGAGTCACATCTTCGCTGCCCCTTTGCCTGCTTTTTTCCTGCTTGTAATCTGCTTGAATAAACTGGTGTGGAGCAGCAGGTTCCATTTAAGATCCCAGCTGCATGCTGACATTATCAGTGGTGTCAGTTTGTAAGCACATCTACAGTAATTGTTGCTGAGACAGCAGGTTTTGCTGTGAGATTCAGCAAGCCCCATGATTCTTTCCACACAAGCTTCAGAAGCAACGCTTTTGAGTACTTGCAATTTTTTGATTCCCTGTAGAATACAAAAAGTACCTCTGGGATTTTTCCACTCCGTACCTCAGACCAGAGATTTCTCCTATGAACATAGTTGTTTAGAAAGGAAATTAAAGTAAACCAGAACAGATCTCACAGAACGAACAGTCACTGTCATATTTATTTTTTTTAGTGGCTGACAAAATGAAAAAAACAAACCAAAACAAAAACACACACAGACACAACCCTCTGTGTTCCACACACCAGTACAGTTTATCAAGTTGAATGGATTTTACTCAGAGAAGCTAAATCCTACTGTGAAAATAGGAGCAGGTTTAAACTTCTCCATCCAGGGACACAGTTGCATGTGAAGCCATAAAGTAAAAAGGAGCAAGACAGTGTTAAAGTAAGGTATACAGCTTGAACATGAGTATTACATTAGATTGACTCTCCATCCTTTGCATGAAATCAAAGTTCAAGTCATCTTTGCTGAAGCAATTACATGTTGCACAGTCCTCTGTGGATGCAATGAACAGCCCACATGGTTAACACTGAAAATACTGTACTGCTTGTGTTGTGGGAGATACTATAGGGCCCAAAGACAGAGCTGTTTTAGGTGATACATGCATGACTACACCATATATTCTGTGGAAATCTGTGGGCCTCTTTGCAGAGTGAAATGCTTCTGAACATGACAGGGTGAGTCCCGGGAGCCAAATTCAAAAGCTAGATACGGGAGAGTATTTAACACTAGGCTGCAGTGTGATTAATATTTCAGCCTGCTTGTGAATATGATTGATTTCAGATACAAAGCTTAAGCCTCACATTGGGGGATTAGTATTTTGGCTAGCTGGCCATTACTGTAATTTCTGATAAGAACTAGCTTAATTAACCTGTGAGATTTCTAGTGTATCTAGAGCCACAGGAATGGTTAGAAAAGCTTAAAAGGGCACAGCAAGAACAGAAAATATATAAATATTAGACCACATTTAAATTATAAACTATCTTTGATTCTATTTGTTGGAGAGGGGGTGTGTGTTTATTTTTTATTAGTGTTTTAGGTTTTTTTCCTATGACCAGTTGAGAGAAGAGGTTTTATAGATATGAAATTTATTGTTCATCAAATAGAATCGTTCGCATATAGCAAGTTCCTGCCAAGCCTGGAGAAAAATACATCCATCCAGTCTTTTGCAATTTTGTAGTATGGACACAGATAAGGATCACAGCCTTGATTTGACAGTTAGGCTGTAAGGGTCAAGTTTATAATGATCTCAGAGCCAGTATCAAGTAGTTTTGCACAGATATATCACTGTGTACAAGTAGTCCTTGGAAGAGGGTCTTCCATGTGGGATCAGAAAAAGGAAGAATGAAGTACAAGGCTACAAGGAGTATCACAGCCACGTGCTGAGTCACGAGGTCAAACCTTGCCTGTGTCTGGGCTGCTCTCCATCCCTGCAAGCGCAATGACTTTACGGCTGTGGCCTTAAGATGTCCTGTTGTGGATGTAGATGGGACCATTTAAGCCCCCGTTAGTTTAAAAATGGAAGCTTTGTAACCTTTCTGAATGGTGTTTGTGTCTGATAGATTTGTTTACAGGTATTTTACAAGCCGAAAGTCACCTAGAGTACAGAAACAGCTGCTTTAATCAGGAAGAGACAGATGGCTGCTTTAATGACTAGGGCAATAGAAACAGAGAATATTGTGTGACCTTTTATTTTGTTATTCATTAGTTTATTCCACAGCCAGAGAAGTTCTTTATAAGTATCAGTAAGAGAATGAAACTATTTTATACTGGTTGTTGTGATGGGAATTAATGTTTTCTTAAACATGATCTCTGAAAATTACTTTGTATAAGACATCTCTGACTAAGCATTTTTTGACAGTTCATTTAACCTTTACAAATAAATATTAAATAGAATTTTGGCAAACTGTAACATCACCTCTAACTAAAACTGGTATTTGTCTCATTAAAAAAAAAAAAAAAAACCAACCCCCAAAAAAACCAACCCAAAAACAAAACCAGGAGATAAAAGTCTTGCCTGAGTAATTTATAGATCTTTAAACAGCTATTATCATGTAAAATGCAAACAGTGCTGATGTCTATGAGGAAACCCCAAATCCCCACAAAACTGTGGAGGTCTTTTCCAAAGAAATGAATCTTATTAATTTATAATTCTCCCTCACAGCAGATCTAGGGGTTTCTGAATTACATTGCTCCTCTTATAGAGCTGTGCTAGGAGACTAGTACTTGTTCTTTCAGCTGCTTGAGGAAAAAATAAAGATAGAACAACGAATAACAGAATCATAGAATCATAAAATAGTTTGAGTTGGAAGGGAACTTTAAAGGTCATCCAGTCCAACCCCTCTGCAATGAGAAGAGACAACTTCAACTAGATCACATTGCTCAGAGACCTGTCCAAGATGACCTTGAATGTTTTCAGGGATGGGGCAACCTGCTTCAGCATTTCACCACCTTCATTGTAAATAAAAATATCTTCCTTATATCTAGTATAAATTTACCCTCTTTGAGTTTACAGCCATAACCCCTTGTCCTATCACAACAGGCCCTGCTAAAACGTTTGTCCCCATCTTTCTTATAAACCTCCTTTAGGTACTTGGAGGTTGCAATAAGGTCTCCCTAGAGCTTTCTGTTTTCCAGGCTGAACAACGCCAACTCTTTCAGCCTTTCTTCATAGGAGCAGTTTTCCATCCCTCTGACCATTTTTGTGGCCCTCCTTTTGTGCCCACTCCAACAGATCTATGTTTTTTCTGTGCTGAGGGCCCTCAGCTGGACGCAGTGCTCCAGATGGGATCTCACAAGAGCAGTGCAGAGGGTGAGAATCACCTCCCTCGACTTACTGGCCACACTTCTTTTGATGCAGCCCAGAATATGGTAGACCTTCAGGGCTGTGAGTGCACATTGGTGGCTTATGTCCAACTTTTCATCCACCAGTACACCCAAGTCATTCTCCCCAGGGTTGCTCTCAATCCTGTCATCCCCCAGCAGGACCCTGCACTTGGCCTTGTTGAACCTCATGAAGTACACGTGGGCCCACTTCTTGAGTTTGTCCAGGTTCCTCTGGGTGGTATCCTGTCCCTCAGGCAAAAAGACTATACATATTGTGTCTTGCTGCCTGTACAAAGTACGTATGATTTATTAAGTGTTAAGGATAAATTAAATTTCCAAGCAGTAATCTAAAATGGAAAGATAACCTCCAAACCTCTATTACTAATATCATATGTAAAACCCCGCCTCTTTTCAGAGTTTTTGTGTTCAGAATTCAGTCTTCCGTCATTTGGATCTCAATTCTGCACAAGCAATGGCTACTTATATATATGAGCTACCTCTCACTCATATTGACTTATAGTGAAGAAGGATCATTGGCTGCTCAGAATGAATGTAATTAATGATCTCATCCTAATTTATGAGTGCAAAATTGAAGGGAAAAAACCTGATACAAACCCTAACCAAATGGTGTTTAAATGTGCATATGACATGCACATATATGCATATAGTATAGACTAGGTAGCCTGATTTTGCTTCTGTCAAAGCCCCCTACCGCACATATGTTGTTGATTTGGTACACAACAGAAATGATGCAGTGCATCCTTAAATGTTAATGAGAACTAGCTGTTATGGTATCTTGCTGCAGTACCTCCCATTGGCTCCACAGATACAGAAAGGTATTAGATTTGAAAACAGACATGAGCTGGTGAAAACCAAAACAATCTCTCCAAGTTGCCCCCATCTCTAACTACCAAAATATCTACTTGTAGTATGTCATTCTGCACTTTTGATTTCCCTAAGCTAAGCATGCAATTTTACTTGGTGTTGATTGCCAGTATCATTTGACATTTTTCTTTTTAACTGTAAATAATAAAAAATATTTTAAAAAGCAAATAGAGTTTCATAGTGGTTCAGAATTCACATGTCTGTTCATGCTCATGTTACCTGCTCATCTTGGTGAACCTTACAATCGTCATAACTGTCTTACTCATACCTCCACTAGTTCTCCATCTGTAAAGGTTTTAAGTGCTGATTGACGCTCTGTCACTCCTAATCCTCTAGGTTACCTCTATACCATTCCTCTCTCAGTGGATTTTTCTTTCTAATGTATTGCAGTAAGTTATTTCAGCAGAGTTTCTTATGACAGATTTAGGGGTTTTTACATGAAAAGGAATTTATTTTTAGCATAGGATACCAGAGAGACAGAAGTGTCTTTCAGAACACAGACAAAGGAAGAGATCAGCATTCAACATCTTAGCAGCAGCACTGCAGGAGGAAACTTATGCTTGTAAGTTTATACTTAATTCTCAGTGGATCTTAATCAAATGTTGTAGATATGTTGTGCTTGGCTTCTGGGCTTGTAATGAATAAAGCTTTGTGCAGACAGAATTTCGATTAAAATCACTTTTTTTTTTTTTCCCTGAGATGATTCAAAGTTTCATTTCTGCAGAAAGTGAACCTAAACTCAAGTTTGTAACAGAAACACAAAAATACTGTATTTGATAACAAAAACTGTAATGCTATTGAAATGTAACTTCAATAAAAGGCAGCATTTTAACCCCATCACACACAATGAAACATGTGCTTTCCATTGAATGCCCCTGATTCTCTCACCCTCTTAGCCCTGGAGTCTCTGTTCTCCAATACCTGGAAATACGGAATGATGAGCAGAAGCTCAAAACTTGGGTCATCGGAAATATGAAATGAGATTCTTTTATCTGTGGGTTAAGATTCAAACTGTCTGCATTGGTTTTTGGCATTTTAAAATGGGAATCTCATCATACCCTGAGAGTCTCTTTAATGAATTTTTTTGGCACTGAGACCCTTCTGTGCTTGGAGGCTTTTTCTTTTCTTGACTCCCAGGGTATAAAGACACTCACGGGGGTACAACGGGCTGTGATGACGTGATATAACCAGCTTTTACTAAAGGACTAGTATTGTGCTGGCTGAGGAACAGAGCAGGGTGATTCCTGAGGAAAGAAGTGTTGGCTCTTCCCTGACTTCCCTCTCTGCAGCAGCTCCATCACATGTTCTGGGCTCTACCATTCCAGTCCCCAGATGTCTCTGTGAAGTACCAGCCCTGGGAATTTTTACAGACAGACCCAGGCTGGTCACACACCACTCAGCCTCCATCCAAAGTGAATGGTCATGGAATCGTGCTGCAAGTGTGGAACTGCACCCCTTTACTGTGTGGCACTTTGCCCCCCTGCAGGGCACTGAGCGGTGCGTCATGATGACCTTCAGGGAGTAAAAATAACAAGCCCTAGAAAAAAAGAAAAGCTGCTTCCTTTAAATTGCTTTAATTAAATTAAAAGCTAAAAACAGGGCACATCATATTTTATGTTGGAATTTTGAGGGCTTGGTTGTTTTATTTACTTGATTAGTTATGAGGATCAAGTTAGAATGCCTGTTATTTACCTGACCTCTGACAACAGATATTCTCACTATAGCCTCCTCTGTTTTACTGCTGCTACGGTTCACCTGTAAATGTACCTACTCTTCTGGTTGCTACTGGAACATGAAGAATATAATTTATTCTGTAGTTAAAAACCCTCTTAAATCTTTCAGCCTAAATGTATCCAGGATAGTCTATGTTCATTTGGTTTTGCACCACAATTATCTTTTCGTATATCTTCCTGCATTTACCTTCTGTTTTGTTTAAAAACAACAGTTATAGCTCATTTAGTCCCCTTTCTAGGCTAGATAAACCAATATATTTTAATCTCATAAGATAGACTATCCTTCACGGGACTTTGCTAAGTGTTCCCCTAATAGTTTTCCAATCAAAGTTCTTTTTCTTGATTCAAAATGCTTTCTGATCATGTCAGTTCACAGAATCATAGGTCAGAACCATGGATCAGCCCAGGTTAGAAGGGACCTCAAAAGGTCATCTGGTCCAATCTTTCATGGGAAAGGGAGCCCAGGTGAGGTTACCTAGCACCCTGTCTGCTTGTGTCTTGAAAACCTCTGGTGATGGGGACGCTACCACATCCCCCAGCAGGTTGTTCCACTGAATGATTGTTCTTATTGTAAAAAATTTCTTTCTTGTATCGAGATGAAACTTCTCCTGGGGCAACTTACACCCATTGCTCCCTGTCTTCTCCATGTAGGTCCTTGCGAAGAGAGAAACTCCATCCTCTTTGTAGCCACCATTTAAGTACTGGAAAACTGTGATGAGGGCCCCCTCCATGATCCTTATGTTGTCTATGGAGAAAAGACCTAACTCGTTCATCTGATAGATTTAATTTACAATAGGATGATTAGAATGTGTAAAACTATATATTCCTTAATGGCTAGTAAAATCCATTTATTGTTAATTTTTTTCTTTTCATGCTACAGAAAAGTTGGCGTTTTTTTATTACAGTATCTGACTGCTTAGAGAGACTATAACAAATGCAAAAAGAAAAAAAAGTTTAAACAAAATCTATACTTCTTATTCTCAAGACTGAAAAGTCCTGAAAGAGTCCTAAAATAGACCTTGAACCTAGACTACAAAGGATTACAGATACTCAAAGAATGTTCTAAGTTTTCCCCAGAAGGTTGCAAGAAATCAGTTTTTGAGTCCAAGAAACATTAATCTCCCATGCATATGGGGAGAAAAAAGAATTATTCAGATAGAGCTATTTCTTAAAGCTAATTTTCCTTGATCATATCAATTACTTTTTCCCATCTAAGCTTCCTACATCAAACACTTAATCCAAAGACGTTATTTGAGCATGCAGAGATGTACTTACTGCTTTGACAGTTACTTTCAACATATGGAATGTAACCAGTACATATTTCCGATGAATCTATTTATATTCGCATTAATATACTGAACAATATTTGCCAGTTTTACTGTAAACACACAATTATGGGATTTGGAGGACGTACTTTTTAATATTAAATAGAAACAAAGAAACATTAATGTAACATTTAGTCTGAGTAATCAGACATGCGCAAGTCAGGAGACTCAAAATATGAAGGTATGCAGTGCTAACTCAAATTAAATTGCCCATCCTGTAATTTTATGTCCTGAATTACTCAGATTCATACCTAATGGTGAAAACAAGATAAAACAGAATTGTTCAAACAGGCTTTGTAGACAGAATGATTTTGCTTCACAATCTAGATGAGAGCTAAAAAGGCAGTGCTCAAATCCAGAAATTAAACTCAGATTAGGGAATGGAGTTTAGAATTGCTGCAGGATTTAGAGTTATGACACTGAGATGTCTGGATCATTGCTAAATTTCTGCCCAAGCTGTCAGATAGCTTATATTTATAAAACTCCTATGTAAAATTTGGAAACAAAGAAATTGTGGGGTTTTAGATAATCTGAGCTCTCTCAAATATCTTTGAAACTAGTATGCAAAGTGAAATGTAGCCTTTAACTACTTAGAAAACATTGTAATTTCACCTTATTTTATGCCTTAGAAGGAATTACCCAAGAATATTATCCTGTCATAAGAATAAGTTGATTTCAGTAAAGTCAAACCTTCTTTGAACATTACAATGTCAAAAATCAAATCAAAATTACCTCCACTTAAAAATATCAAATGTCTAAAACTCACTTAAGAGAGGTAGGGTTTCAATTGCCCGTATATAGGCGAATAATAGCAGTTTAGGTGCCCCAGGATATTTTCATTCCTTCTCAGCTGATTCTTTACGGCAGCATGAGTCTTTCGTAAGTCCCAGGTCATATTTGTCAGCCCTTTGACATGTCTCTGATACCCTGGAGCATATGAAGCGATTTCTTCACACTAGCACAGGATGAATCCTTCTCTGGATGTTAAACTTAGGATAAATTCCTACAACTAGCCTTCATTCTTTCAGACATTCATATTTTAAATTAAGCCCTCAGATGAGATTAATATCATTTATTTCAGAAGCTGTCTGATGTAAATCTTAGACCCTCAATTTCTCAGCCTGAAAAGAAGACAAGATGATTGAAAGATGATTGAACGTTTCCATACCACATTCTTTCTCACACAGCAGCATGCATACAAAAAACATTGATAGTTTCCTAAACACTTTTGGGTCTGTGTACTTGATAAAGTCAATATAACCATAGCTACTCCAGGTTTATTTAAAGGCTTAATACTATGTTTGCACTTTCTTTTTACATCCTCTTTCCCTGTATCTAATCAGTAAACAGAAGTCTGGAGCCAAAAGGACACTGAAAAAGTGCATGGTGGAGCTAAACTCTCTGCCCTCACAAATGTATTCAACCTGATTAATTCCAGAGATATTGCTTTACTGATTTGTACTGTTATTCTGGAATGGTATTGGCGTGCATGAAACCACCATTAACACAGAATTTATTGTTTGTGCACATACTGCAGCAAATAGCATGGTGACGTTACTACTCTCTATGAAGGTACCTAGAATGTTAAGTCACTTAATAGTTGTGTAGTTTCATGATCTGCAGAATATTTAGATAAGAGCAAACAATTTTTTTGAAATCAAAGTGCTAGTGCCTGCTTTTATGGTTGTCATCTACCGTTCTCATTCAAGGAAACATAATTTCCTCCTGTAAGGCAGCAGAGTTTCTGCCTCAGGCTGAGTGTGAATCAACAAATGTTATAACACATGCTATAATTTTATAAACCATCATGTTGTGGAAAATTGAGTTTAAGCTATAATCTGTGATGAAGTTACTATTCCTCCAAGGAAAGACTCAGTAATGGGCAACTTCAAGAGCCTTTGGGTGATTTTAGTATTCCTGGACATATGAAGTAATAGAAATGTCCAAGAAACTTCTGCTGGAGAAATGAACCAAATAAATATAACTTCCTCCCACAAAAACAGTTTAGTTAAATGGGCTTAGGAAAGCCTGGAATGACACTCACCACTCTAACTCATGAGTCAAGTTTAAATGTACCCCTAAAACAGTTTATTAAAATAGATTGCTCGGATATGCTACAAATATATTAATGTACTTTACAAAGCTGTTTTGGCTTTCATTCTCATTTATAATAGTATCTTATCACAGAATGAATCTTTAGACACTTGTGTGTCACTAGTAGTTTGAAAAGTTATTTCAACCTAGCCTAGCCTAAAGAGTGGAATATTGCAACTTCAATAAGATACAAGATTTATATGTATTTATTGAAGACTGCACCTGTATTATAGGGGTCGATTGATGACCCTTTCCTAGCTGTCAGACTTGGGATACCTGAGCATTACAATCTATTATTATATATTCTCTTTCATGAAAATCAAATGCAAATATTACATAGTAATTACATTTGCCTGAAACACTTTAGCAATATTTTGATTTTGATTGAAATAAGTCAGTGTTGAAAGCACTTTGCAGCTGAAAAAACTTTTCACTAGAACACTGTTAATAGTTAATGCTGAAACACTTTGCAAAGGCTCTCTGAGCTTTATTGAAACCTCCCTCAGAAGGATTTGATTCTGGACTCTTCATTCCACATGTTCCACACCTGAGGTACACCTATGTTTAAAGCTCTTAACTGCTGGATTAGGGGAATCTAACCTCAAAATGCTTTGAAGCATAGTAACAGCTACAACAGAGATGTGCTAAGGCTCAAGCCAGTGTTTCCACTGATACAAAAAAAAAAATTTAAAAAACCCTCTGGTGATAAAAGAAGCTGTAATCTAAAAGCTTTCTCCTAGGAAAAGATGTAAATTTATTTCTGAAGTTACCCATTTCAGCACGGTTCATTTTTTAAAAAGGGGAAGAAAGGAAAAGCTCAAATCAAGGCCCCAGCAATAGCAAAAAGATATTATTCATTTTCACTGCAATGAAAAATCACATTCTGGTACCTTGATGACTGACATGGAATTCAGTACTTCTCCTCTGGCCATTTGTAATAACAATCACAGCCAAGTTAATAAAATAAATTAAGAACATAAAAATTGCTTTGCCTGCAAGTCATATTAGTAAGCCTTATCTCTAAAAGATAAGAGGTTATTATGTTCAGTGAAATTTACAGAACTATGTGGTTTTTAGATCAATGGACATGTTTTGCTCTCTAAAGCATATCTGTGGTGGATTTGCAACGGCTGCTGCTGCTGCTGTTGTTCACTGTATTTTGGTGATTTGTATTACCTGAATTCTGTGAAGCAGCAATGTCAAAGCATGCTAGGCATTCTCAGAGAGATGGTCTGTTTCACAGGTCTTTTAAGATTACTTCTGTCCCTCTGATGTGTGGTCCCACACCCCAAGATATGCATAAGTATTACACTGGTTTGAAAGTTTTATTTCAGAGATAAAGTCATATGTCCTGCAGTTGTTACTATAGAAAGGTAGTCTTTCTATCTGCTCCAAGATCTCAGAAAAAAACAAGTAATATCATTAAAAAGACTGGATCACAAATTAATTAGTTTTGGCTGTTAGGTGTTGATTTTGAGGAGTGCCTAATGAAAATTCATTTCCAGTTTTAAAAAGTATTCACTACCATTTTTACTGCGTTTCACTAGCTCTAATAGTGGCTAATAATGGATAACTTCTGATTTTTGCTGACCACCATGTAATGTGCTCCCCATCACCAGAGTACACTGCAGTTCAAGTTCCTCTTCAATGAGTGCAGTTGAATGGAAACAAATGGATCTTCTGATTCCAGGAAAAGGAGTAATTAATACCCAAATAGGATTAGAAAGCTACATAAAAGAAGAAACTCTTTATTTTAAGTGACTTATTTAATTAATTTGTCTAGTTTTCATTACGATAGCATCGATCATAAAGGATTAATTTGATATTAATGTAGATGTCATATGTACTTCTGTTGGAACTCCTTTGTAATTCAGTATCAGCTAAATGTATCATTAAATGCAAGTGTTATTCATAAAAAGGTTTGGGTTAGTGAATTTGAGTTTGCTTTAAATTCTTCTTTTTCCATTATAGAATATTTATAGCTAAAAAGAAAATGAAAGGTTTAAAGCTGTTAAGGAGGCATAAAATGTATCCATTTGCAAATTTAACATTCCTGAAATTGATCAGATTTTGCCTCTTCATAATCTAAATCTTGGAGAATTAGCAAAAATAAGCTGTATTTAGAACAAACAAAGTAGTAAAAGAAATGCATTAAGTTGCTATAATATGTGACAAGCACCGAATTTTGTACCACAACTCTGCTCTCTAGCCACCTGCTTTCTTGGCTATAAGAGACATATACTTTTGTCCTCTTTCTCTAAAAGCATTAAGAAAAATCATACACTTACTAAGAATACATGTTTGGAATTGTCAATACCATACTTCACACCTCAGTCAAATTCCCATTATATATGAATTACAGCAACAATAATCTTTTCAAGCAATCAAGGCCAAAGCCTCAGCATCTTCCCAGTGCCTTCAGTGGAACGGTACTAATTTATAAATCACTTCTCTAGTGGTTTTAGTGTTTAAAGTGATAAAACTCATGTTAGTTGAACACTAATTTATACCTGCATAGGCTCTACCTCATACCCTATTAACATGTATAAAGGGAATATATTTAATCCTACAAGAATCTGAGACATATGTGCTGAAGTCAATGTTGGAATACTTCTTAAAAACCTGTTTTCTTTTTCGTTGCAGGAAATGACCTTATACGAAATAAGACTGGTTATTAGGATGTTTGAAACAGACTAAGGTTTGGTTTCTGTTTCTTGTTTGAAGGTTTTATGATACACTTTCCATTTAGGAGTCAGTGGACAGTACGTACAAGCAAAAGGTACTGGATAGTGAGCCCAGAACCAAGGGCTGTGTGATCTCAGAGGAACTCATGTGGGCTCAACACTCTAAATACCAAATGGACCACTATCCTGTAGCCAGGCACAAATCTATGCAGGAATGCTCTTACATCCGCTATTTTCTGATAGTTTTAGTTCATTGTCTACTGGTTAGAGCACTGCTTTGAGGGGTTGACTATGCAGGTAACAAAAAGAGTATTTGAATAATATGATAACAATTGATACTAAATAATATAATAGAGAGTGTACTGTATTATATCAACTTGAATCAGCCTTCAAGGACATCTCTCTGTTTAGTGTGCAAGTTTGATTCAACAAGTTTTTGTATGAGGGAAGGATTTTATATCAGTCCAGTAGGGTTTTGTGTAGGCCAAAAGTCAAGGAGAAAGAATCAGGGTAAAGGAAGAAATTTAGGATTTGTTTATATTTGTATTTAATGCATTACCCTTTGCTAATTCTTGCGGTCCTTTTTTGCAGAAGGATTGTTTTACCACATGCTTTCCACATTTGCAAACAAATGGTCCAGGCAACAACATGCAAAAACCTGTCAGCCACTATACGTTTATTTACATGGCACTTACTAAAGTGATTTCACTGAACTGTTTTCCTATGGTTTTCCAAAGACTGAGAGACATGTTATCTCTTAAGAAAAATCTGTGTGAGTAATGGCACCCTGCAAAACAACTACCCAAAAAAGCAGTTCCTAGAAAAAGAAGCTGCTGTAAAAGTGCCAAAGTAGCAAACACCAGGAGCTGTACCTGCAGGAAGATGGGTGGCTGCATGGGAATACTTGTGTAGTTCTCTGCCTCTCTGAAAGTCTCCACTGTGGGTTTCACATTTGATAAATAGATCATAAAAGTGTAAACTACATCTGAGTTTTAAGTGTATAGTTAAAAATCATTATTTGAAGCTTAGTTATCTTTGGTTCTTTTTATACTCTGCAATTAAGAGAGAAGGGTTATCTGAGCTCATTTATCATGATGGAGAGTAGGGCTCAGAACACCCAGTTTCATATCATTCAAATACTAGGTGTAAGAAAAAACCTTCCATTGAGCTCACATTGGGATGAACTATCTCTGTGACATGTCTTTCTCTTTCATTTGGCAACAGATGAAGCCTAAGCCTTTTAGCAAAATGTTGATTTTTGGTGAATTAAAATTAATTAAGACTTCATGTGTAAATATTTTACACTTTAATATAAACAAACTTTCTGACAATAATAACTATTTTTTAAAATTTTAAGGTGAATAATTCTGAGCTAGTGAAGAGTACTTCCTATGCAGTAAATGCATATTACTGAAAGAAAAAATATTCTCCAGATAGCCAATGACAGAGAAAATAAAAAATATTCTGAGCACTTACTTAAAATTTAAAACTATTTTTCTTAAATTTGTCATTTAACATTAACGTTCTGAAAGTTAGCTGTCTGGTCCATGCTGTCACCTCTCCTCTAGCGCTCATCTAATGAGGAGAGGCAAGCATCTCCAGGGGGTGATTCATCCCACCTATCCAGGCTCCTGTACCAGTGAGGATGATTTATTACTACAGTTCCTCCAGCCTGCAGCCTCATTATGGCAAAAGCACTACAGAAACCCATTACGAAGACAGACACTGTCCCAAAGAACTTGCCCTGCCTACATACACTCTAGACTATTCTGCGTCCAAAAGCAAGAAGACTTCCACTACATATAAGAAAATTGTTCATATATGGAAAATTAAAAACTCTTTAAAATAGTGTACGACTGTAAGGAGTCTATTCAAGGAAACAGAAATGCATTTCCAGAAAGCAAATAACCAGAAAAATAAGGAGCAATTACAGAAGATATTAATTTACAAATTCTTTCCACAGCATTCTTTGGGGGCTTCTGAGTATCTCTGCTAATTTCTCTCAGAGGAGGAGATTTTACCAGTGTTCAATTCCTAACAGATAGAGAAAAAATTATAAACATATATTCATGTGAAAAAATTACTAGTACCATGACACATATTTGTGCAGAAAAAGCACAAGTGTATGAAATTATTTTCAAAAGCAATTTCATCTTTTGTCTGTAGGGTTTTGCAAGACTAAAATGAAATATTAGTCTATTGAATATTCTTTTTTTTAATACTAACTTGGATTGCAAACAGTACAGCTACAGAACCTTTAGAAATCCTTGCAGGTGTTTGCATCCATGAGCTGAAATTTCCCAACAAAAGATCATCTTAAAACATTTTGGATAAATCTTGAGTAACTGGGCCCTTAAATTCCATAGACTACCACAAAATATGTATCATGAAGTTAAATACATTGACTGGATTTCAAGGTGATTGAACTGCAGACCTGTGATTTGTCTTTATTACACCTAAAACATGCAACTTCTCATTTTTTCTTGGGTGAACAGCTGCTCAGTACTATCTAGGTTATGAATTTGTAAATATCTTTTAGCATGACCATTTAAAATACTACTGCAAATTATATCCCTTGTAATTTTGTTCTCTTTCAATGAGGAAAACTATGAAATCTATTTAGAAATGGGAAGCAAAATCTGATGAGATGAAAATGTCCCCAACAGCTGCTCATCAAATGCAGTTGAATGCTTGCTGCAAAACTACCTTGAAAGAGCCTGATATATTCACATTTGGTAAGAAAATGCTCAGAGCTCCGTTGGTCAAAAGCTCTCCAGGGAAGGAAATGTTTCTCTATATTTGATTTCACTTTTTTTTTTCAGCTGCCTTATCCATTTTCTTTAGATCGTAAATATTAATCAGATTATACAGTATTCAAAAGCCTGCCTGCATGTCTTGGGGCATCTCTATCATACAGTAGAGCAATTCTGAATACATATTCTAGAATATATTGAAGAATCCTTAAAAATTAGATGAGCCTCTGTTCTGGCAGTGTACCTGTAAGTGTGATTAATATGACTGTGTTTCCAGAATGCATACTGAATTTGTTATATATTCCCTGAAGTAAACCTGCGCATTCAGTGCTGTTGGAATAACCAGGTATCTCACAAACAAGTGTTCTGGCTACAGCAGGAGAGGCCAGCTGCGTGCCTTTGTAACTGGTGCTGAGCAGTTAATTCAGTGAGTAAATAATATACTCAGTTCATTTAGGTTCTTTTCCAAAATCACAGGCTGTCCATGATTAACTTGAATATTTATTCAGGTTTATTTTTTAGCCAAATTTATATTCAGACTTCACCCATTGTCTGATATTTGAATCATTGTTTGTCTTTGGGTACTGACAACTGTAGGGTACAGTTTCAGCATCCTACTTCGTTCATCTAACAAAAATAACTTGAAAGGAAGCTTGAGAAGGTAGCTGAATCTTTAAGTATTTTGGAGAGGGATGGTGAAAGTAAGTAAATAGACTGGAGGAGATGAAACAGCAAGAGGGAGGAACTGAAAGGGCAATAAATGATTTCTTTCTCTTGCCCAGAGCGCTTGCACAAATACATTTCTCACCCCCCCAAAAAACCCTAGATTCACTTTATGTACACTTTAATATTCCCCCCCCGCCCCAAGTCACAGAAATAAATATCATGTGTTTACCAATTCCCACAATGCTTCAAAACAGAGACTGCAATCAGATTTCTGCCTGGTTTAATAGCTTTTTTGTTTGAATGGAAAGACAGGGAGGGGGTAAATCTATTGCTTGGATCTTTCAGGCAGGGTTTATCTTATAATAAATAAATATTAAAAAGAGTCCATTGTTGAAATTGTTACAAGAAAATACAGGAAGGGCACAATAAAGGAAAAAGGGACTTTCTGAACACTTGCAAGAGGTTTGGGTGTTTTCTTGCAGCTCAGGAAATCAGTGAATGTCAATCATGTGCAAATAGAAATCAGTACAGCATGCATGCATATAGTCCCAGAGCCTCAGTTTGTGTACACTTAGCAAAACTCCATTGATGTCAATGGAGTTTACTCAGCTTACATTGGAAGGTACTCTTCACTGAAATACTTTATAAATAAATTTCATTAGTAAACACAGAAAAAAATAGAGCCAGAATATTTTCTGAGAGGCTCTTGTAGAGTAGAATGCAATGTGGCTGGAGAGTACTCAACCCAGATAGGGCAAATAAGCACTTGCAGGTTGCAGCCAATAGCTTACCCGTGGTTTGCACCAGCCAAAGATGTAGATTGGTGGGTTTGATTCCTGTTGCACTTCAATGTCTCTACATGTGCTAGAAAAAAATAGGTTTTTTTCTAAACACTTTGCCTTAAAGAAATTTAATGGCAAGGCAGTGAAAAAATTCTAGTTAACAAATCCACTAAAGGCAGTTTAGGAAATGTAGGAATTTTCATGATTTAATTATACACTCAACTACTGCTCCATGAATAAGAGTTTATTTATAAGGGTCTGTATTATGCAATATCAACTTGAACTGAAACATCAAATATGTAGTTACCCTTAAGCTTATGGTACTGTTTCCTTAAGACCCGCATGAAATGCAACAGTAGAATTTGATTTTGTCAGGAAAGCTGTTTCTCAGGAAGAATCTGCTTACTAATATCACCTAAAAAAATTTAGGTTTGACATTTCCTTGTGCAATTACCAAGTGGTATTTTATTCTTGAAAAGATATTTTGCTTTTTGTATGACTACAGGAAGGATGACTTTAATATAATGGAGTAGCCGTCAAACAAATGGCCTGCTATTTCATTTTCAAATAGTGTTGCTCCTTCCAAAAAGGGAGGAACCAAATTTCATTCTAAACGACACTACTAACTTTATTAGGGCAGAGCTGATTACTCACCTGTGCAAAGCTCCAGGTTTACAACAGATGAAACAGCCCTAGACACAGGATTTTGAAGATTTATAGATGTAGTCCTGTGGCCTGGGAGCTGTTTTCCTTTGAGATTGTGAAGAGTCTTAAGGGATGAGAAAATCAGATCAGAGGATTTGAACAATGAAACTCAAAATGAGAAATGTTTCAAATTAGATCTGAAAGCCTTCTGCTGATTTCTTTGACTTTTGTGAAGTCAGGAGAGGACAGCTTCACAATGAAGAGGAAAAAAAAGATCAAAAGGGCCAGACACACAGCAACAACAAAGCTGAAAGTCATACTGTGTTTTCAAAGGGGTACAGTAGTTCTGTCTGTAGATAAGTTTAGTGGGAATTTCAGCTTCATCTGCTTGCTGAAAACAGAGTTGTGCCTGATTTTACAGACACTAACCCAGAAGTAGTCTTCAGCTTCCATTGCCTGCATCCCAAGTTCATGCTTTTGTTGCAGCAAACTTCCTCATTGTGCAAGGACAGCAACATCCCTTTTCCTACCAGTTCTTTTCCCACTGCTCCCTTTTCCTTTCTCAGGAAGGAAAGTAGAACATGGAAAGCAAAGTGGAGTAACATTTCTTCCCAGGAACTCTCCAGGAAGCCCAGAAGTTTTGAGAGTGACCAGATGTGGGTGAAACAGTGGTGAATTGAAACCAGAATCAAGAATAATTACATACTTCTCAGTGAATGCAAGTTAGAGCTATCACAGAACAGCAATATATATACCTCAATAGTTCACATAATCTTCCTAACAAATTAATTTTTAATTCTTACCTTCTTTTTTAACTCTCTGAACAGTTACAGGATTAATTTCTCCCTTAAACTTTGCATATTATGTATTATTTGTACAGATCCTTGCCCATATGCATAATACCAACAATTATACCTTAATCCTAATTAATTTTTTCACCTTTTAAAAGATTCAAGCACACAGTCAAGGAAAAGAAACATACTGACTTGAAGGACAATTCACAAATAAGAAATACTTAGAAAAAATTTCAGAATTATTAATGTTGAAGTAAGGAATGTACTTTTAAAATAGGAAATTCAGAAGAGGCACACATTTAGAATGTGGATATGTATGAATATGAAAAACTAAGGTGGCAGTTTACGCTGGATTTCAGTCGCCGATTTTGTCTACTAAATTCAATTAAAAATATTACTCATTTCTTAAACAATAGATTTAAAATAATATATTATAGAATGGCTGTCTTAAAATCAAGCACTGTAAGTCTTTACGTGAGATTTTCACCAAAGATTTTGAGAGGCAAAAGCAAAATTTATAGCCATTTTTGTTATAGAAATTGACACCAAAGGAAAAAACACATTTTCAGATAAAATTAACATGGAATAAGAGTGTATTAGCAAAAGCAAAACTACATACATGCACAAACCTCGTCAAAGCTGTGCTGCTGAGAAACTTGATTTAATTCTCTCTGATTTGTACTATATAATATAGAACTGAGCAGTAGCTGAATTACTGTTCATCTCTATATCCGCATTATGTATATTATCTAATTTATCAGTTATTTTTGTGCCTAGGGCTGGGGGATCTATCTGTAGCAAATAACTGGATCATTGGCTTTAATTCTTTTCACTACTAATGATTTCTCAGTAGGTTGGTCAAGAAGTTGCACATAGATCACAAACATTTTAAAACACTGAATTCAAAAGTTTCTCAAGTTAAAGTACTTGAGAATTTTTATTTTCTTTTATACACATTTATTCTTTGAATGCATAAGTCTTAAAGAATATACATACATCCCCTGATAAAATTAAAGCATCTATTACTAATGTCTTACAAGAAAAAGGGAAAAGAGGGCATAAGGGATCATGGAGAATTATAGGAAAAAAGTGAGAAACATGATCATGATTATTACCTGAAGCCAAATTTTAATCCCATTTCAGATAACTGCCAACTTAAAAGTGTTCCCCAAAATCATGAAACGAAAATTGTTTGAAACTTTGCAGGTTCCCTTTGGAAGTCTGGCATTTCTTTTTCTGCAAGTTCTAATGTAAATGCTACATGCATTTATGTTTCTTAGTGATTCATGTAATTTATGATGGACAAATACAGGAACCTACATTAATTCCTTCCCCCATGTAACATATAATTCTCTTCAAAGCTGCTGACATGGCTGCAGCCTATGGCAAAAATAGATGATAATGTTTTGCTTGCCAGGGTTTCATGGCCAGAGAAGTCAACAGGGGGATTTGGGTTAATGCCTGTTGGTCTTGAAAACTTCACTCTCTCTCACTCCCAGCTCACTATACATGCAAAATATTCTCCAGAGAGCTGAGAAATCCATTTTGTGCAATACATTCAATACATGGATTAGATCAAATTCTATTAATGTGTCTCATCAGATCTAACTAGTACAACTAAATGGTTCAGTCAGAGTTTTCTGCAAGTAGAATTTGACAGGGGGAGAGTGCTTGTGACTAAGACTAGGTAAGAAAATTTCAGATGTTAGAATGTAGAAAGAAAATTAAAAAAAAAAATGTGGCAACTACATGAGTCATTCATCCGCACTCTTATTTCATGGCATCCATAGGACAGAACAATGTTTGGTTTGTACTTTTACATGTCAGTAGGAAAAAAGGAATAACAGTAAGAAGAAAATATCACAGAATTATAGTAGAGAGATGATCTAGAAATGTCTGTTTAACAGACTCATAAATGTGCTGTTTTGGTAAAGATTTCATATAAGATTCATGTTTGGATGGAAGGACTTCCATTTGATTTCTGGTTTTGAAAAATTGTAAACATACATGCACAAAAGCACACACCTGTGCGGTCAAGTCACACAAACCTATTGATCTGGGAGCCTTTAACTCAAGTACCTGATATAAACCACTTCAATATGTTTTTTACAGGTTGTGATACTCCTGTATTAATAACATACATAAAAAGTGAGTATGCACAAAGATCAAAACCGTTAGTGATCCTGAAAACTAATACTCAAATCATAACATGCACTATATGAAGGCATTAAAAATGTCACCATGATAATCAGTGCAGGGTCTTCTCTGAGTGCTGGGGTTTTGGAGGCATGTATGCCAAACACTATTTACAACCTTTTGTAGCTTTATGTCACAAATTGTTTACAATGGCATGCTGTGTATTTTGTATTGATATGTGAATCTAAAGCAGAAACATGTAGGAGCAGATCTGTAATCTGTTTGTACTTTGTAACTTAGCCTGATGAACTTCTGCTTGCACTGGAGATACCTGTTTGTGTTTAAATATATATTTGATGGAAAAAGACGTACACTTTTTCAAGGTAAGAAACAGCTTTGTGCATCTTTCCCTCTTAATATTTAGTCCTGCTCTGCTAAAGACTGTGGAAATGCACAGAATACAGAAATTGGCCTTCTCAGTTTCTGACTTTTGGATGGTACTTGTGAAGACAAAGAGAAAATGATAAATCTATTGCATGAATGGAAATCTGATAGAGTGCCAGATATTGACTCGAAGATACGTCCAGGTCTAGGGCATATTCTCCAAGTAGATGCAGGTGAGCTTTACTCAAGTTGAGAACTTGCCATGTGTGGCTGTGTGGCTTCAGTAAGCCAGCAGCTGTGCCTGAGACTTGCTGAAAGCCAGGTTAGTCACTCTTGAACTTCAAAGAGTGCTTTAATACACACTGCATTCCCATTTGAAAGCTTCTTGCTTACTGTTAAATGGAGTTCTGCATAGACTTAGAAGTAGCCAAAATACAAGTCCCAGGCAACAGCAATTAATTATCTAGGGTTCATAATGCATCTGTCAGTCCCAGATGATGTAGTTCACATAAATGAAAGTATTTACTTTAGGTTTAGCTCTGCAGCTGAGCAAACTAAAAGAAAAAAAAAAAATCAAGAATTATTAAATATTTCAATATATTACTTTCAATCAAAATCCCACTTCACAAATCATGAAAGAGTATATTGGAGAAGCAGAACCACAAACATGCCTTGTTCTTAAGCTCTTTCCTTTGTCTATCTGCTACTGCTCACTTACGGAAATAAGAATGTGGGCCAAACAAATGTCCTGTCTGAATCAGTGAAGTCATTATTGTTTTCTTTGGGATGTAAAATAGTACAATGCTTATTACTTCAGCAGTACTTATCTCTTCTGATATCAGAAGGGAAAGTTTGTTCAGTTGCCTCTGTAGTACAAATTTGGTTTTGGCACAGTTACACAGAAAGAGGTATTCCAGATGTAAATCTCAAACACTAAGGAAATCAAAAGAAAACTGAAATGCCATTTCACAAAGAAAGACCAAATAGCAGACACAGAGAACAGAGCAAAGCATAACACAGAGAACAGAGCAAAGCATAAACATTTCCTGAGGACTGCCGCGCCCCGCCCCCCCCCCCCCCCCCCCCCCCATTTTTTAACAAAAGAAGAAACCAGTAGGAAAAAAAAAAAAGAAGAAACCAGTAGGAAACAAAAATAACACTATCAAACTGACTGACTGCTGGTGAGTCTTTCCCATCATCAATAAATGCAGTGAGCAACAATGACTGTAGCAATTATCTGCAGCAATTCACTGTTCGACTCCTTCCTTAATTTAACAGTGCACTATCCCTAATATTGGCTTCTTTTCCCATCTCTCACTTACCCAGTTTTAAACTATACTAGCATTTACCTTTCACCCCAGGTCTATCAAGTTTTCTTCACAGTCTCCTGTGAGGTCTTATCAAAGCTGTTCAAATAAATTAAATACTTATTGGAAATGCACAATTTAAAGGGCACCTAACTATAGCCACATATTTTTCATCTGATATTCAAAAAATGTCTAAAAATGCTTTAAGCAATCTATTCTGCTTCTTTGCAAATTATGTGTATTTGGCATTAAAAGAAGGATTACTTCATTTATCCTGAGGCTCTGGAAAATTATATCCAACATTGTCCTAATCTACTTGTTCATTTTCTCTTCCATGCATAATTTCTTCAGGTCTTTGGGAATTTTCTTTTTTCTTTTTCTGTTGGCTGCCTGATAGGAATCACATTTCTTCCTGTAGTCATCTCCCTGCCTGCAGTTAGCGTCTTCTCCTCCTAAAGCTGTTCTCTTCACTGTGACTTTGCCTTTTCTCTGAAAGCCAGCTGCCCAGACATGTCCAAACACAGAAACATAATGCTGAAGAAGTAGTGACTCTAGGCAACATGAAATCGGAGCAACAAGAGATTGTGGTCTGGTTTTTCACACTTACTACAGTCTGTCATAATGTATTCAGTGAAATAGATTTTTGTGAGGTTTTTTCCCCCATTCACAGTGCCAGGACAGATAAGAGATCAATATAAATATACATGGAATCTGGCATGGTAAATGTCTGAAAGTCTATGCTGTACACATCAAGCCATTTTCCTGAGAAGATTTTGACATATTTTTATTCTGTAGTATGAGGTTAATCACAAGATATGTTGATTGATGCCTTATGGCAATAAATTTCCTCTAGGAAGCTTTTTAGAGTATAATGTGGAGTTTCAGAGATGCATGAAATAGTAGGATAATGAGGCAGAAGGAGCTAATTTTTAGTTAGAATTCCCTCCAGCTAAGCATGCATTCTTTATACATATAAACTTTAAAAATGTAATTTTTTTTAAAAAAAAGAAGACAGAGAAAAATATAATGTTAAATTATTATGAAAATATATCAGTGCATTCAGAAACCCCATTACTCTTCTAGTGTATTGTCCACAGGCAATATAACAAGAAGAAAGAATCCAAGGAAATCGAATAGGCTGAACCCGCTCCATGGACTGCAGTCCTGAAAAACACACGCTATATAATCACACAAAGGGGCATTGCTTGCTGATATTCTTCCAGAAATCCAACAATACTGTTTTCATATTTTTCTTTCCCCTCTCCTGCACGTAGGGATGCTTATTAAAGCCTTCTTTTCTGAGTCTGATGCTGAGTTACTCTGTGTGATATTCCCCAGCAGATCCGTCCTCTTCATAATGCTGAAGTTTCCTATTGAAAGACTTCATTAATAATAATAGGAGTTAGTAACATGGGCACATTGTATTTTCCTAAGATTAATTTATAAGCACATATAAATTACCAAAATATGTTCTCTCTCATAGCATTGGGTAACTACAACACAGACAGGCAAAGAAAAGCTGGATGAGGAGTGCTAATTTTAACTATTGGCATGTACTAGGTTTAAAACATAAACCAGGAGTGAAAATGAGGTGTGGAAAATAAATCAGGTCAGTAGTGCAAAAAATTAATTGCTGAAATAAAATTGAGGCTTATGAATATGAAGTTATAGATGAGCTACCTTCACTGCCATGAAGGCGAAAAGTGCTAAATTTTAACACTGAAAATGTACACCTGCCATTTCCACTCCTGGCAACTTTTCTATCTATTCATCTAGGGCTGGCTGATGGAATTATTGTTCTAGTCTGGTTTTACTGTTCTGTACTTGGTTCTACATGCAGGATTATGCTGTCTTAGAAACAGATCATACAATGCACACAAAGCTTTCTAAGTACAACTGTCATGTGCTCTTTGGAGTATATAGATTTTAAAATATCTTAAAACATTAAATTTAATACCTAAGGGAAGTTCAAATGTTACCTCATATTCCCTAACAATGACTTTACATATAACCTTAACCTGGGGCAGCCTGTATAAATTTTGTGTTTTATCAATTTGCAGACATATTGCACAGTGGTTTTCAATGTTGTACTTCAGGAGTTGTTCCTTTACTGTTTGATTTTAGACTGTCTGTGGAATTTCACCTTATCATCATCAGATTTCTAGACATGTACCATTAAACTGTGTCAGGGCAAATATACAGCAGATTAAGTGGTGTATCTTTTCAAGCTTCTTCCTAAGAATGAAACCACAGTGATTCCTGTCCTTGATGGGCACCTTGATAGGCAATACAGTCCCAATTCCCTTTATTTACCCTTTCTATGGCCTATTGGTCTGCATTCCTTTGGTACAATGAAACAGCATTAAGATGAAGGACAGAGAGTGACCCATTTCAACCTCCTTCCTGCTCCTTTGTGTACTTTCCTCCAGCTTTGTTTTTAAAGAAAACTGTTGATGGTTAGGAATCGAAGAACAACAGACTCAGAGAGTAGCTGAGGTGGGAAGGCCCTTCTGGGAATCATGTAGTCAAAGTGCCCTGCTGAAACAAGGTCAGCTACAGCAGGTTGCTCAGGGACCTGTCCAGCTGGGTTTTGAGTATCTCCAAGGATAAAGATTCCCCAATCACTCTGAGCAGCCTGTTCCCAGGGAAGGGTCATCTTCCTCAGCCTGCTGGCAGTGCTCACCCTAACGCAGCACAGGAGGCTGTTGACCTGGCTTTCCCTCCTAGAGGGGTACATTGCTGGCTTATGCTCAACTCGGTGTCCACCAGCACCCCTAAGGCCTTTTCCACATATCTGCTTTCCAGACAGTCTGCTTCCAGCCAATGCTGATGCATGTGGAGTTACTCCTTCCCAGGTGCAGAACCTTGCACTTCTCCTTGTTGGGCTTCATGAGGTACCTGTTAGCCCATTTCTCTAACTCTTGAGGTCCCTGTGGATAGCAGCACAACCAAAACAGTATTGACCACAGTATCAACCCTGTGGGTACAGCAGTTACACTTTTTTACTGTGAGGGTGACTAAACACTGGAATGCATTGCCCAGAAAGGCTGTGAAGTCTCCACTCCTGGCGATATTTAAAACTCACCTGGATATCCAGCCACTCCTTCCAGTTTTATATAGTTTGAAACATGCAGAGAGTGTCCTCTGTCCCATTATCTAGGCCATTAATGAAGATCTTAAACAGTATATGCCCCAGTAGAGACCTCCAGTATTCAGCAGTTGATGACAGCCTTCTGAGCCCGGTAGTTAAGCCCCTTTTTAGTCTACCTCACTGCCCACTTACATATCCTGTACTTTGTCAGTTTGTCTATGAGGGTGCTATGGGAGAATGTATCAAGGGACACTAACTTTTAGCTTTAGTAGATGACCAGCTGTTACTATATAACCTGTATGCATCTACCCTCAATCACACACACCTATAATCTGTATAGCTGTCCAACTACATAAAATTTTCACTTTTGATTCCTATGTGATTTATTATTATTTTTATACTCATATAAACCAGGAATTTTAAGTCCACATTTTTTACTTATGAAAGGTCTTCACTAGACTTAACCTACAGTTACTTGAAACCATTTATTAGGATTGTGTATGCTTTTGTAGGTTATGTTACTATCTACGTTCTCTTTTCCGTTTTCTTCCTGAAAAAAATCATGACTCAGGGAAAGTATGATGAGTCTTTTCCGTTCTCGCTTCACATTTCAATTTACTATGCTAATAAGCTTATCCCAGACACCAAAACGTTTTAATTCTCTTGTATACTACTTTTAAATGGAACTAGGCAACTGAGACTTCAGGGCCCTACAGCTTTTGCACAGACTAACTACTTACCAAGTCTGTGATCAGAAAACTGTTGCTCATAAATTACACAACCCTTCAGTGTGCAGGCAACTGCTTTTATTGTAACAATATCTTCTAATCAGTAAATCAGCACAATGAAGGGCTTTTTAATAACATTTTTCTTGCAAGCATTCAAATTATTTGATCCAATTAATCTTCAATATTGTTTTTGTCCTTATGACAAATATTTGCCTTACTTTCAAGCTGAAGGAGAATGTTCATTTCCATCCCCATTTTCAACATACTAAAAATTCATATTTCAACCCTAAGGAGAAAAAAAAATTATCTTCTAAAGAACTTTGAACTAAAACGTCCTAATAAGTATTTGGCTTTAGAATTCAGATACTTAAAACAGAATCTCCAGTGCTGATATTTCTAAATATATATTTTCCATTATTTAGTTTAAATATTGTATTTAAACATTTTCTTATAACTTTTTAAAAGCTTTCACCAGTAATCACTGAAATGATATTATTTTTTTAAAAAAGAAAATAATAAAATTACTTTAGAAACCAGAATGAATGTCAAATGAAGTAGGAAATCTTTTTAGTGCATGGATTTGTGAAAAGAAACATGAGCTGGACAATGCATCCTTAGGTACACTTGCAAAAACACTCCACAGCAAACAGTTTAACAATATTGTTCGTCCAAATCTAGTAATTTCAAAAAATGGTGGTCTTATAATAGAATGTTATCAAGGAAAGAATATCTGTAAGAGACTTAACTAATTTAGGATCAGTGAAGGTCACCTATGTGATTAAAGAGATTGTTGAGAGTTTTACAAAGAAAACAGTTTTTTCTTATAACTTGAAAGTAAAAATACTGGCTGTTTTAATCATACACTTGGAGAAGGAATAAAATGTAATTCAAAAGTTCTAAACATGATTTCTCATTCTTTCAGTTTTTTTCAAGTAAAGACATTAGGAACAATTTTTCTTGTCATGTTAGAGTGATTTGGCTCCTTGTCTTAGTTTGAGGTCCAGGAAGAATAAAAGGAAATTAAAAATGAAAAGCCATAATAAAAGCTATCTGTATTTTTCTAAATACCAGAGGTTTCTGGCCACACATACAGTGAAGGGTCAGATTTTTTCTCCTTTCTAACAAAATCACTGCTTATATTTATATATTTATAAGGGTAGGTCACAGGTCCCCTGCAAATACCTTTACTATTAAACCAGGTTTTCACAGTTCATTTCAAATGGGTGAGTGTTTTTTCTTATTAAACATTTTATAACAAAATGCATGCTCCTTAAAAAAGGTAAATATACTCTCAGTTCCACATGCAGTAACAACTCTTCCATAAACCATTGCAAGAAATCATGCAGGTAACAGAACTCTGTAATTATTTTCAAAATAGTTTATAATGAAATTAACCTCCTTTAAAGTAAGTGCAGCAATCATTGATAAAACTATATTTTTCTGTAAATTCACCATGAATTGTTTTTAAGATATTTATGAGGTATTCTACACCGTCTCTGGTATGTTTTCTATTAATTCTGTAATTCCCTGGCAAACAGCTTTTTAGAAAGAGAAGTTACTAGGGCCTGAAAAAGAGACGAGTATTGATGAGTCAGACTAAAGCACTAATACTGATGGGCAATCAAACATTTCTGTGGAAGAAATAAGGGGTTAACCAAAGAGGTCCAGTTCCCTTTGTGTTGGAACACCTGCTTCTGAGGGAGTGAGACCATATAAACTATACAGTAAGACATCATGCAGAAAAGTAATCTGGAATTGAACCTTCCTAATGTTGTGCTTGTCTCTTCTCTGCTACCTCTGACATGGGAGCACTAGGCCAGAAAAAGGCTTTATTTATCCACATTGCATCTTTATTTGAAGACTGTTCTCTCCTTTCCCACAAAGGCACTTCAAAGAGACCAGACCTACCCAGGGACACTGAATAGTACATGCAGCAAAGCCTTTTATGAGGCTCATTGACATGCTGTTCCAACACTGCTTCTTCTGAAAAATGTAGTATTGGAAAATCAACTACATAGGAAAAGCCATGCAAAACAGCTGTGGTGTGAAGTACTTGATCTTTGTCCAGTTTGACCTCCACTCTGTTCTGGGACTTTACCCCAGACAAGGATTCAAGCTGAAACTTATGGCTTTAGCATTAAAGTTTTCATTCTCCAGTGCAGTGGGACAACCATTGGCAACTGACTGGCTGGTTCTGATGACTAAGTGCACAGTGTGTATTAGAAACAACAAAGGGTGATTTCTCCTTCTGACTGACTGCCCTGGATAGAAAGAAACCATTCAGAAAGAACTGTAGAATCAAATGAATGAAAAAAAAAATAGTGCAAGAATGAAATTAAGTTATCATTCTTAAAATTATAATCATTCGATAATTTTAAAAGGCATGCAAAAACACCCTTATGCTTCAATACTTCCCTGTTGCAATTTTTTTTCCACATTTAAAACCAATATGTGCATTTGATATCAATTGCTAGTAGAAAATGTGCAACAATACAGATTAAAGTCGGTGTGGATAAAATGAATTGTATTTTCAGAAGGCACGGTCCTTCTCCACTCTAAGGAGTGATGTTCATTACTAAATGGGAAGGATCTAGGTTTGTGAAGTATTGCTGTTTCATGTAGGAACTGAAAAATCATCTCTCCTTTCCTGTCAGGTTGCTTACACATTTTATATATTTCTATCTTGAAAGACTAGTTTTAATTTGTCAGGTAGTTTATGGTATCTCACATCTGCCTCTAATGGGACATAGGGCAGAAGCTGTGTTCTCTTTGTATCCTTCATCATCAGGTGTATTATTAAAACTGAAGAAAAGATGGAAATAATTTCTTATACTCAGTAGATTTTTAAACATTCTTTTTCTATCTGACATGAATTCTAAAGCAATTGTTTATGTATGAGGTAGACAACAAGAAGTTTGACTATTCCACTTGATAAAAAAATATATTATTCTTTTACTATTGAATGTAGGCACCATGATCTTCTGTGCAGTGTAAGAGAAGTCCATTATCCCTTAGGGAGCACACAGCAGCTTCATCTACTTTTTGCATGATATATTAGCTTTTAAAAGATTTTTCTTTGCACATATTGAGCAACCACTATGTTAAGTAACCTGTGCAAAGCCAACTGTATCCTGGGCTGTGTCAAAAGAATTGTGGCCAGCAGGTCAAGGGAGGTGATTCTCCCTCACTACTCCACTCTCATGAGACTACACCTGGAGTACTGCGTCCAGCTCTGGCACTCCCAACTTAAGGAGGACATGGACCTGTTGGAGCGAGTCCAGAGGAGGGCCACAAGGATGATCAGAGGGCTGGAGCAACTCCCCTATGAAGAAAGACTGAGAGAGCTGGGGTTGTTCAGCCTGGAGAAGAGAAGGCTCTAGGGAGACCTCATTGCAGCCTCCCAGCACCTAAAGGGGGCCTAAAAGAAAGCTGGAGAGGGACTTTTTACAAGGACCTGTAGTAATAGGACAAGGAGGAACTGAAAGAGGGCAGATTTAGATTAGATATTAGGAAGAAATTCCTTACTGTGAGGGTGGTGAGGCACTGGAACAGGTTGCCCAGGGAAGCTGTGGATGCCCCATCCCTGGAAGTGCTCAAGGCCAGGTTGGATGGGCCTTTGAGAAACCTGGTCTATGAAAGGTGGCCCTGCCCATAACAGGGGGTTGGATGATCTTTAATGTCCCTCCCAACCCAAACCATTCTATGATTCTGTAATTTACAAGACTGAAACAACAGACTGTCCTTGGCAGCAGAAGGAAAGGAAATGTGAAATGACAGAAGAAAGTGTAGAGAAAACAATTAACTTTGGGGATAAATGTTACATGTACAAAAAAAAAAAAATAATATGGACTTAAATAGTTAGAATTGATAGAAAAGTCAACAGTAAATTTTATGTTCTCTTCTCAACAAGATACTGCAGTATATCAACAAGGTAGAGAGAAGGAAGCTGTAAAGAGAGGATAATGAGCTTATTCTGTATGCTTTTCTTCTCCTTTTGCAGAGCTCTTCATTTCTCCTGAGAGAGAGTAATCAGTGAGTTAAAAAATTAAAAAGATGGCTTATACATCTGTTTGCCATTTCCATTCTTCTCTGACCTTAAAACTATCCAACCTGCTCCTTTAGGACTGCAATATTAATTGTTAAGATTTTTTTTTCTCTTTTTTGAATGAACCTTGTCTTATGCTTTGAATTTGCTGAGAATTAATAAAGCACTGGTTTTTTCTCCCAAGAAAATAATAAATTGTAAAGATAAACCCTAGTAAACATCTACTTGTGATTTAAAGAGTCAAATGGGTATTTATATGTTGAAATATCAAGATCTGTACACACAGGTAGGAACCTTATGTCCAAAGCAGTCTTATGGAAAACCATGGGAGAAACAATAACCCTGCAAAATAAGTTAAATATTTAAGGCCCATCATCAGGTGAGACTTAGGCACTTGATATTTATCCCCTATTGATTTTTTATAAAATTAATGTTAATTATCTAGGTTTTTTCTGAAAACGACACTTGACTTAGAAGTAACTTTCAATTTCTTTTAAATGCTTTTGAAAGTTTTAGTTTGTATCTCAAGCCTCACACCCTCATGATCATCTCAGTTCATTACAATCTAGGTTGATATGCTAGCTTTTCCTCTTATTTTTCCTTATATAAAGCCATGGATGTCAGGATAAAATTGGAAAGAAAGTTGGGGGGGTTGTCAGTAAGATACAGTGAATATGTTAAATAACGAGTGCTAGTAAGTATTAGGTATCTTTCATGTATTGCCAATACTGAAACCATTGTCACAATTCCAAATGAGATAAATCTGCTGTAACCTTATTGGAATCTACTGTCAAAGAAGAAAATTTCATTCTATTTGAGCATAAATGTTTGGCCTCATCACCTTAATGTCTGATCCACAAATGCCCTGTAATTAGTCAGTCAGATGTCTGGTATTTTGGTTTTAAACCTGAACATTAAATTTCTATAATCCCTAATGTGTTAGTGTGTTAAAGAAGAAAAAGAAATAAAGGACACATTTTTTTCCTTATTTGGTATATTACATGCATTTTTTATGGCCCTTCATTTAATCTAGTCCTTCTCTACAATTATTAGATTTCCCCTTAAGTTCCTTCCTGCCTGTACAGATTTGTAGATGTGGTGTCAACATAACATTAGTGGGGTCAAATATTATCGTAATTACTGGTACTTGCACTTCACATAAAGATCCCTCCATTCAGAGTGCAAGACTGAGTCAATCGCTGATCAGTGCAGCAATCTGGATAAACTCAGAAAACCTTATGCTGAATAAAGTCTGTGTTTACCTCATACATATACCTATAGCTTAAGGTTGTTGTTGGAAGTCATTGACTACTACTAAATATTCAAGTTTGGTAGTGGTATACCTTTTTCCTTCCACAAGCAGGTAAAAAAGATTACATCTCCTCCCTGAGAAACAGCATTTATGCTACTCTGGGTCATAGCCAGGGCTAAATAATTTTTTCGTAGGCTTGTCCCACCTAGCTTATACTGTTGGTTTAGAGTTTGTGTTACTTTTCCCCCCAGGCTCCCCAGGCCATCTAAGCTGATCACTGATGTTCTTTTTTGGCCCATGCAGAAATAACAGCTTTTTTATTGGTGCTGTTTATCAAATACTTAGTTTGGGACAGCTAGTTGTAACTAAGGTAGTCTGAGTTTTCATTAATTAGAGCTAGTGAGCAGGTTATTAAGCATACAAAGTTTTTCTCCTTACAGCAAACAGCGGCCTCTAGGTATTGCTGCTCTAGGTGTTAAAGACATTTATAAGTGTGTTCATCCCTTGGAAAATGAATGCAATTGTGTACTCTGCTGATCTGTGGGAGCTGAGGATGATTTACAGCACAGGCGAGCTTGTCTGCCAGAGGTGGAGCTTTCGACTGTATGAAGGACAGCAGCCATCAGACCCCAGCCCTTTATTGGTGACATGTCGCAGCACAACCCATCTCACCTGCTGTAAAATATCCTGCATGAGGTAACTGGATGTGCTGCACCACAGCATGAGGCTACAGTTAGGTATGGCCTGCGTCTGTCTAGCAGAGTGCATATAAGGTCACTAAGGTGTAAGCAATAAAATGTGTATCATGGATCTTTAATTTACCATGGTTCATGAAGGCTGTTCTGGCCTGTGTGATGTGAGGAAGCTGTATCAGTTCAGGACAGACTGCATAGATTTCAGCCCACAAAAAAAGTATTTGTCCACCTTTCTCATTTGAAAGACAAAGACTGATCAGCTTGAAAAAGTAAAGTCATTCTTCCCCCATAGAATGAATACTTCCATTGGAGTACTGAGGACAACAGAAATCATGGGAAGAGAGCAATGCTGAGCTCTGCTATGTGACAAAGACTAACCAGGATTTCAGAAAATAATATATTCATCAAGAGAAAAAGTTAAGCAGCTGCTAAGGAGAAATGGTATGTGCTTCAGTAGAAAATGAATTTTAAAGAGCAACAAGGGTTTACAGTATAATGAAGTTATTACTTAGCTGATTAAAAAAAACCTATTGCATATTAATAACTAATTCGCCAACTGTTTGGTTTTTTTTTTTCTATATATTCCTTACAGGAAAAAAAGAATATTATTACCTTTGCCATCTAACCTTAGTAAGATTTCTGGAGTGTAATTTAAATGAGATTTGATAACAACAGTATCGCTTCATGAGTGTTAAGTGATCTTACTTTGTATCTGTGATGACAAAACACAGAAAAACTTGCAGACTCTGTGGATATTGTATCTGAATATATTTCTTCCAGAGGCAAATGGAGCTTATAACATAGGGAGAAAAGAAGCAGTAGCTACCTATTGTAAACCCTATTATTTTTTTTTTGGTGATGCAATATAGTGTAGTTATTAGAAACTCAATGTTAGAAAATACTGTCTCCATCCAAGTAGCACTTAATCTCTATTATCTGGAGGTTAAAAGTCAAAGAACAATCATCCATGTCAGTGATTCCTGCAGCAGATTGTTACTGAAGCATGTAAGGTCATTTAGCGGGAAGAATTAGCTCCCAGCAGCTTCACATGCCAGAGATATAATACTGTTCTGCCCCAGCTCTTCTCCCTGGAAAATGATGATGATTCTATGGGCTTTCCCACGAAAGGTGTCCGGTAGAAAGAAAAGAAAGGCTTACTTCGACAGACATTTCTGCAAAAGGTGACAATGAAAAGAAAAATTTTGCTGACTTTACCAGCCAGCTGTAGGTGGGAAGTATGCAAGCACAGCCAATTGGCCTCAACTTATCAAATATATCAGTAAGACATATCCTGTGTTTTTGTAGGTAATACAACTTCTAAATCATTGATGATTTATGCATAAAGAATGCAACCTTTCTCAGGTGACCATCTGAGAGACCAGGAAAGCCTGGGAAAGCCTCAGAAATAGGCCACTGACCAAACACAAAGTAGAATCTTCTATGTTAATTTAATCGGAAAGTTGTCAATAGCAATGTAGGCATATGTAATCAGTTTCCCTCTGGAAATGGCATAATCCATCCAAGCAACGAGGGTTCTGGCTGTGTTGTGCAGAAGAGGTCAGCAGAAAAAAGTCAGGATGAAAAAGTACAAGATTCCAAGGCCCGTGGAGTTGCTGTGGCCATAACGTGGAAAGATGGGCTGAAGTTGTGTAGGGAAACTTACTGGAAGGAGCCAGAAGGGCTGAAGCACATCATGTTTGAAAGGAACATGAGGAAAGGGGGAAAGACCTGGTATGTGTGCAAAACTTTTTACTATGGTCCCCACTGTCACTATCATAAAAGATAGAAGAACAGATCTCATTAACTTGCTTGCATCTCCTCTCCCCCATATCACACCTATATCAAATCAAATTAAATAACATGAGAACACATTTTTCTTTCCCTGCAGTTTTATTTTTGATGTGAGGATGATTTCATTTATTTATTGTAATGCTTTACAAAGGAAAGCATGCCACTTTCACTTCTCCACTCCTAGTGGGCAACAAGTGCTAATTCCATCTGCTTGCATTTGTTGGGAAAATAATGTTGAAGAAATCAAAGTGAGGTTTTAAAATCATTAAGGTACTTGGCTTGCTTTTGGTGTTTCCCAGGTCCATTCCCATCTAAAGAGAAACTCAAACAGTAGCAGAGAGCTCACACTCTTACTTTTCTGTTTGGCTAGTTTCATCAAGCTGGGAGCATAAAGGATAGCTTGGCCAACAAAGCCACAGGACAGGGAAACAGAGGAACTATTTGCCAAAGGGGCTGAATTATTTTTAATCTGCATATAGTTCTGGTGCAGAGAAGAGGGTGAAATGGTGTTCTTCGATGCACAATTAGAAAACAGATTTAATAAAAACCTTTGTAATACTTATCTTAAATGAAGGAAATATGCTTTGTAACATATCTTTCCCTACCATTTAAAATACGTAAATGTTCCATTTTAAAATAGCACAATATTTTGCACAATGAGTCAGAAGCTTCCTTATCCTTACATATACCACAAAAGTGTGAATATTTTAAAAGGAATAATTGCTAGAAAGGGCAAATTTAGAATGAGTTTCATCAGTATTAACAGATGCAGTCAACCTTCCTTATGATGTCAAGTCATCCAAATGCTTACTTGTCAAACCGGCATGTAATTAATGGTCACATAAAAACATTGAATACCTACCATCTCTTCACCATCATCATAGCAAGAATAAGAGTAGGCAGACAATTTGTGTCCAAACTAGTATAATCTCCCAGAAATTTTTCAAGTGTAAGTACCTGTCAAAATTATTTAATGCAATGTTATTGACAACTCAGATTTTGAAGGCCAGAGAAGAATGAGATCATCCAACTTGCTTTAAGTTCTAACTCTGAATTCCAATCAGTTATATTAACATTGAGCAGAATTTACTGAGTCCAACGTACAACTCTCGGAAAGTTTGCATTCAAATTCTCAAAAATATTTTAAAACTCAAAAGACTCCTGTTTCAATAAGCAGCTTTCTTCTATAATTAATTACCTCGGTAGTTAGAAAGCTGTGGCGGGTAGAAGTTTCAAGGCCAAACAGATTTAATACTTTAGGCTGTACTATTAGAAAACAGACTTTGAAATAGAACTGAAAACTTCTTCTTTTTCATGCTTTACATTATTTTACATTAAATCTATATTTCCTTACTTGACAGATAACTTTCAGTGCTTTACATGAGCTACAGCCTCAACTGACATTACCAGAATGCTATGGTGTGTGCTGCCATTTGCTGCCTAATCATGACGTGTACTACGTAGCAAAACAATACATAGTGTGTTGTGATATGTGACGTTGCATCCTGCCGCTTTAGCACTACAAGCAGAGGAAATGCAGAAAGTGGTGGCATGAAAAAAAAAGGGCCAGATATTCAAAGACAGATAATATAAAGATTACATTTTTTTTAAACTCCTCTACATCCTTTATTAATCTGATTCTTTTCGAACCAAGAAGTGTGTGGAGCCAGACCAGTGTTGGAGGCATTTATTATGTGCATGAGTTGTACAATAGATTAATTCCAATAAGCCTTCATCTTTCAGTGGACCACTGTTTTGCAGGAAGATTCATAACCTCAGTCACTTTTTATTTTGTCTCTTAAACTTGCTGATTATTTTATCCACAGATTTACTCACAGAATTACAGTTTTTAGTGAAGATGTGTTTGGACTGGGTTGGGTTGGACTTTTTTCAACACACTGTTTTGTTGGGGTTTTTTAAAGCTAACTTCCAACAAATAGAGAAAAGTAGCTACAAAGCAAGACATGAATGATCTTCCATATTCCCAATAGTTCTTCAAGGTGCAGATAGTACAAAGTGGTCTTGCTATCAGAGGATCAGAGTAGCTTTCCACCACCGATCATCATCTCAAATACGTACTGTATGACAAACAGTATAAGGCATCAGTTGCACTTTGTCTTGCATTCCCACTCCCCTTCCCCCACACTTGTCAAAATACTTTTATTTCAAATACTCTTTCTCAGTTATTTTCTCAAGAAAGTGTGGTAATGTCTCATTTCCCTCCCCCCTTTCCTGATAAACATTTTATCTCCTCTTCCCCTACCCTCCCACGTTGTGCTTCCAGTTGTAATTCAAAAAGCAGGGTAAAACAGGCCTAACCTCAATTTCCTGTGTTGAATATGCAGCTGCTTGATTGGTGGCCTTATGAATTATTAATGAAAAGACCTTATGTGCATATTCATGGAAGTGTCTCTTTATTATTTCATAAGGCAGCAGCTGCAAAGGCAGAGAGTGGAGGGCTCAGTCCCCTCCCACACAAAGACATAAGCAATGTTTCTTCTTCAGCTTCATTCTGATTCTTGCCCCTTTACTAGCTCACCCTCAGTTATGCAACACCACCAAAAATTTCCATTTCTGCTGTGTTCTGTTCTGATGTCTTCTGCACCAGTCTTGTGCCAGCCCACAAGAGGAACTGAGAGGGTTGGCATTAAATTCCCCAGTAATGTTTCTTATGAAAAATAAACCTTAATGGGAGTAATGTGGGTTTACAGCTCATTTCAATTATTTTCAGTTGCTCTCAGGTGCTGCAGCACATGCTTCATTTAATTCTACAATGAATACTACATGCAGTGCGATGGTGTTTGTCAGTGGAGATTAAAAAGATGCAGAAAAATCCCAGAGGAAATGTTGAAAAATAATAAAATAGTTAGTTACCTGTGCAGCTATATTTTCCAGGAATAAGAAACTGAAAACACTAGAGACTTGGGACAAACAAGTTCTTAGTGAGACAGTTTTCTATGAAGAATAAGAAAGAATAAGAGCTCCATGAACTTCTTGGGTATTGCCAGGATAGGCAAATACACAGAGTATGATTCTGTGTGTGTAGTTCCATTTTTCTCTCCAAAATGGTGCTGGATATTTCATGGTATGATCTGGCCTGCGGTAGAGTTTTCCTTGATATAATTGGCAATTAGAATGATTAAAAAACAAACAAACCAACCAACAGAAAATGCTTTGCATTGGATAAATCCAAGTCTCTGAATTAAGCATTTGCAGTGGGGGTAGGTAACAAAGTAGTAGTTTATAATTAATTGAAAAAAGGAGAAAGTCCTTCAGAGTTTCATGTGGGTCTGTCATCGCAAGAGCAGGAACCCCCTGACCACAGTGGTTCTCCAATAAACCACCCAGACTGACAACGGCTGCCATTTCACAGCTGAAGGCAGAGTATAACCGAGTAATGAGAAGGCATTGGCATGGGAGTCATGGGGGGAAAGGAAGGTAAAAAAAAACAGCAAGGCCACACTTGAGACTCGCTTTTCAGAGGAATAAAAAGTGGTGCTGCTAGTGTGAAGAATGAGATGACATTTTCTGAAAGGTTATGGGCCCAGAACCTGTCAAATTTTGCACATTTAGTTTATGCATACACACATACAGAAATAATTCCACTGCAGTCTAGTTTAGATCTGATTCCAAGATTTTAAAGTCGAGGGGACTATTAGATCATCTCTTCTGACCTTCTATGTAACACAAATCATAAAACATTGTGCGGAGACTGTTGTGCTGAGCCAAATAACCAGTGTGGAGTCATAAGTCATAGGAGTTTCACTGTCAAGTTTTGTCTTCAATATTTAATCTTAAAAACAAGGTGATTTGGCTTTAGATAAATAGAAAACCTTACCTCATTCTCTGTATCATTATCCCCACTTGCTCCAGCAAAGGTTAAGGCACATGATCTTTTGAATTAATGCAATTCAGTGGAGGGCTCTTATAAATTACCTAGTGCAGCTTCTGTTTGCTGGTGCTAACACATCTACTAATGTGTGGTAGTATATTAAATAAGCAACACCCAAGATACAGCTTGAAGCAGTAACAGCATCTTGACCAAACAGCTGAGCAGACCTAAGAGCTGTCACACTTGTTGTGCATCATCTGCAACACTTACTGCTGTCGTTCCCCACACTGTGCCATCATCTACTCCAACTGTTCTAAGCCTTCTGCTCCTGCACAGTAGCTGGTGGATGCTATTGCCCTCTCCTGGCTAGAAACTGTGCAGCACAGCTGCTCAATAAATGCATGCTATCAGCAAGTAAAAAAAAAAAAATCAACCAGGAAGATCTCAGTCCAGGGCACAGAAGTATCTGTTGTGGTTGAAGGAAGCCTTGCCATGGTGCAGAATACCAGCTAAAAGCTGAACAAGTATTGTTTCAGAGAGAAAACAAAAAATTAAATAATACTGAAAGTGAGGTTAAAAACATCATTTATCTAGGGAAGAATGGATCACATTAATTCATTTAAAGAAATGTCTCTTTGTCCTGGAACAGGAAAAATCCATGTGGGAGTTTTGGCCAGCTGCAGTTCATCTGCACAGCTGCTCTCCTGAATGTTCTCCCTTAGTCATCTCCACTTAAAGCAGACTGAGACACAGCTGGCAGTGGAATTGCATTAGCAGCAAGTCCAAGTTTCTTCTTTGCTGGCTTCCTGCAGTGGGCACCTCCTGATCTCTCTGCTGTGACAGCAGCTTTAAGGGTTTAACAACACAGTGCCTTTTGATCTCATTTCGGCAGCTGTGATTAAATAGACACACATCACTTGCTGTGCCACTATGTGAGCAACCCATGGCTCACCTTCACTGAATTAGTACCCGCTGAGCACTGCAAATATTTGAAATGTCAATCCATTTGATAATGTCAAAGAGGGCTGCAAATACCACAGAATGGCACCAAGGAAACATTCAACACACACAGTGGCATATACAATATCTCTTTTCTTCAGGACAAAAATCATAGTTAAATAGAAATAGGAAACCGTCATAAGAAGATGTTAAGGTCAATAGATCTGTTAACCTGAAGTGGGACATGTTCCTGCAACTTATAATTTTAAAATTTTAAGCAAACCCATCTCCTCTCAAAGAACTTAATTCTTCCACATTCACCCATTATAGCAAGTTATTTTCTGTTAGTAAACATAGGGTGTCCACAGCATAATGACCTATGTGCTTTACATGTAGATTCTGTAGCTTCAAATCAGTGTGAAAAGCAGAGCTTTGTTAGGACATCTGCACTATGTTTTCCCACTCAAGAATCCTAAACCAGAGCGAAATATTTTATCTGAATAGAATACAATAATGAGGCCATATTTTCAGTCACAGAAGCAAAGAAGCAGGTGAAAGTAGAAGAGATTAAGCTGACTAGTAGGTTGCACTTTGCCCTGTAAAAAGATTTGCCTTTACAAAAGACAGCAGGAAATAAGACATTAAACTTGTTACCGGGAGTTGAATGATAAAGTTACTAATCTAAATATATGTGCAACAAAGAACTGAAATCTGGCAATTACACAGAGGAGGGAACAGTCTTCCAATGAGTTACAGCTTTTTTTTTTGTTTGTTTTGGTTTGTGTGTGTGTGTGTGTGTGTGAGAGAGAGAGACTTTCCTTGCTAAATTGCAGATTTTTTAACATTTCCTAAAATTACCAGCTAATATATAAGAAATTAAATGTTAGTGATGCAGGGCAAGCTACCTTTTTCACTGAAGAGGCATTCACTCACCTAAAGTTTTTTGGTTTGGTTTGGTTTGTTGTTGTGGGGCTTTTTTTTGGGGGTGGGGGGTGAGGGGGAGAGCGGGGAAAGTAAAGTTCATGTACTGACCAGCATAGCAGGTAAATGCTTTATTTATTTCTTTATGTGCTTTATTTGTGGCAGCTGAGAGTCAAGAGATATTTTTTCCCTTTGTATGCTGATGAATGCTAACCACTGAGCATAAGTACACCTCCACGTAATTAGATGAGTAGTACTTTAGCAATAGGAAGTTATAGTGAGACTTACTGTTTGTTTTATACCACTGTCCAATTATCCTGACATTTCAATAAGGCAGCTGCTTTTCAGTGGCTCAAAGGTAGGTGTCCAGTTAATCTAAAGAGTTATTTTTGAATAAGACTAGAAAAATTACAAACTGCATACACTCAGCAAGAACAATGTTCATTAGTATGGGGCACCCCACTAAATTGCCTTTCGAAGGCTTTCCTGCAAGCTCCTCTTGGGTTTACCAATCAATTCAACATCTTCATTTTCAGGGGTTTTTTTGCCTTCCTGACTGTCAAATTTGGGTAACGCTCCACCTACAATTCATAAATTTCAAGCTCTGTATCAGTGTGTGAGAGATTGCTTTATGTTACTGGGATGTCTGTATTTTTTTTACGTACTAACATATTCAAATAAGATTTAAGAAAAAAAAAGTTGCATCAAGTCTTAGCCGACTAGACTAATATAATTAAAATACAAGTGGTTAAGTTTTATTAGTGGTAGATATAACTGATCAGCCTAAAAATTAATCTGAATGCAGACAAGTGAACTCCAGTAAATCTCTCAGAGATACTAACTTCTTAAACAAGTTTGGAAATTTTACTTACTGCTGTGCCCATTGTCTTAGTTAATAACAAACAGTGGCACTGCAAACACCCCAAGCATCAAAAGTTATTAGTCATTCTCCTACCTCTTGTTCTGAAGAATTTAAAGACAATGTTACCCTTATTTTCTCAAAAAATTAAACAACTTACGTTGTGGTTTTACTTCCATTGCTTTATTGGATTTTATCTTTAATGTCACAAATATGCAGATACACATGTAGTAAAACCTATTACACTGACTTCACTGGCATTTGGTAAGAAATACAACTGAAAAATTAAAGTCTCTTTCACCACTCCCTCTATGTGTGTTTAATTAAACCTGAACTGTTGATCACTGTTAAATAAGTGTTTCAAAAACAAGCTTATCAATTATTTTTCATCCACATGCTTTTCATCTGAAGGCAGGAGACTGCAGTCAAAATCAGGCAGGCTCTACAAAGCCTTTGAGTTTGCTCACCTCTGCTAATTTTTCCTTTGATCAAACTATTAGACAACAATGTCAGATATTCTTTTTCATGTGTGCAGTTTATCTCAAATCTTTGACTTCTTATCCCCTAATCAGGAAGGGACTAAAATTCTGATTAATGCCTCTGTGACGAAGGTGTTCATTAGTGTAATTCTTTCTTTGCCCATATCCCTCAATCACCTTTGAAGTGATTCAGTTGCACAACTGAAGCACAGAATATGAATATATTACAACAACAGGGTGGCTTCAGTAGATCTCTCTAATCTGACTTGAGGACATGCTTTATCCTGAGGCAGACTTCAAGTATCCTCAGATACTCTTCCCAAGTGGTAGGAAGAAAAAGTCCCTGCAGACATTTCCCAGATGAAAGCAGGGCAAAGTCCTTACTTAATGACTGATTAGCTCGTTCCCTGTTCTTTTTTTTTTTCTTTTTTTTTGGTTGGGGGGAGTGGGAAAGGAAGGGAAAAAAAAAAAAAAAAAAAAGGAAGTGCTTCAGTCTGTCTCTGCCATCAACAAAACTGGTATATGAACTGAAAAGGAAGGAAAGCCTAATTAGTGGAATAAGCCCCTGGCTGATAAAGAAAATGTGCACCTTGATCTGTTACACTGGCTTCTGGCTTTGAGCAGTATCAATTTATTTATACTTATGGAGTAAATAAAGCTAGAACTTCCTTTGCATGGTAAGACCTACCAATGATCTTGTGTTTATTTACTGTTTCTTGTTTTATTCACATCAGTGCTTATTTTGCAGGATTTGAGTTGAATGTATTCCATATAAACTCATACTTCAGTTAAATGTGTTACATATACATATACTTACCCACCTGAGCTTATATTTTATAAAAAAATAAAGAAGGCCCAACAAGCCCAACAGGCAGACAGGACGCATGATACGGAGGATTCTCTCCTCTCTCCACTTGGTTGAATGTGGTGACTCAAGGGATGGGAGCAATGGTGACAGGTTCCTGCCCGGTGCAGCAGGCTGTCTCCTTGGTGACTGCCCCACCTGGCCGGGTGCCCATGCATAAGTACGAGGCTCTGCAAGTGGAACTGAACAGTGACGAGGATGATGGTTCATCTGGCTCTGGAGTGTCACCGAGGTTAGTTTGGTCTATGCCCTGCTTCAAAACTGCTTCCATAAAGAAAAAAAAAGCAGGTCAATGTCACGGGAGACATTCCCTTCTGAAGGGAAGAAAGGCCCGATATGCAGACCGGTCCCACTCCTCTAGGGAAGCCTGCTGCCTCCCTGGAGCCTGGGTTAAAGATGTGAAGAGAAAGCTTCCTACCCTGGTACAGCCCTAAGTTCATTATCCATTACTGATTTTTCAGTTAGGCAGTGATGAAGCTGCAATAAGAAGTCTGAGGGCAATAATTAAAGACCAGGGACTTGAGATACTGGTTAAGGGATCACGAGCACAATCAGTGTTCTCCTCTATCCTCCTAGTTGCAGGGAATGGTGACAGAAGGAACAGGAAGAGCCAGAAAATCAATACCTGGCTCTGAGCCTGGTGTCACTGGCAGAATTTTGGGGTTTTTGATCATGGCTCAGTTCACATGACACCAGCTCTTCTGGAAACAGGTGGGGTACACCTATCTCAAAGGCGGAAAAGGATCTTTGCACAGGAGTCAGCAGGGCTCATTGAAAGACCTTTAAAATAGATTTGAAGGGGGAAAGGGATAAAGCAAGGCTCATCAGAGATAAGCCCAGGGGTGTTGTGTCAATTTGATCGATAGTGTGCTAACAAGATCCTTGAGTCAGCTGTCTCAGTAGAGGCAGGGGAAAGAGATCCATGAGGCAACAAAGATACAAGGGTTATTGATATATTAGAAACCACAGAAGCACCTGAGAATGGTCACATAGGAATTAGGGCTTCTCGCCCCAATGGGTACTTCTCCAGGTACCCAGCCTCCTGAGCTGAAAGGCAGGGATGGGGAGCAGAATGAAGCCCCCATAAACCAAGGGGAAATGGCTAGAAACCTGCTACACCACTTAGTCACACACAAGCCTGTGGGGTCAGATGGGATCCACCCAAGGGTACTGATGGACCTGACTAAAGTGCTCAGTGAGACACTTTCAATCATTTATCAGCAATCCTGGCTAACTGGGGAGGTCCCAGTTGACTGGAGGTTAACAAATGTGGTGCCCATCTACAAGAAGGGCTGGAAGGATGATTCGGTGAACTACAGACCTGTCAGCCTGATCTTGGTGCTGGGGAAGGTTATGTGCCATCACACAGCATGTACAGGACAATCAGGTGATCAGTCAGCATAGGTTTATGAAAGGCATGTCCTGCTTGACTAACCTGATCTCCTTCTTTGACAAGGAGACCCGTTTATTGGATGTCATCTACCTAGACTTTAGTAAAGCCTCTGACACTCTTTCCCATCAGCGTTCTTTTGGAGAAACTGGCTGCTGATGGCTTGGGCAGGCATACTGTTCGCCGGGTAAAAAACTGACTGAATGGCTGAGCTCAAAGAATGGTGCTGAATAGAGTTAAATCCAGTTGGCAGTCGGTCACAAGTGGTGTTCCCCAGGGCTCAGTATTGGAGCCACTTCTGTTTAATATCTTTGTCAACTATCTGGGCAAAGACATTGAACACACCCTTAGCAAGTTTGCAGGTGACACCAAGCTGGATGGGAGTGTCGATCTTTTTGCAAGTAGGAAGGCTCAGCAGAGGGATCTGGACAGGCTGGACTGATGGGCCAAGGCCAGTTGTATGACATTCAAAAAGGAGAAGTGGTGGGTCACAACAACCCCATGCAACGCTACAGGCTTGGGGAAGAGTGGCTGGAAGCTGCCCAGCAGAAAAGGACCTGGCGTGCTGGTCAACAACTAGCTGAGTACAAGCTGGCAGTGTGCCCAGGTGGCCAAGAAGGCCAACAGCATCCTGGCTTGTATGACAAATAGCATGGCCAGCAGGATAGGGCAGTGATTGTCCCCCTGTACTGGGCACTGGTGAGGCCACACCTCAAAAAGTGTTCAGTTTTGTGCCCCTCAGTACAAGAAAGACATTGAGGTGCTGGAGCGTGTCCAGAGAAGGGCAACGAAGCTGGTGAAGGGTCTAGAGAGCAAGTCTTATGAGGAGCAGCTGAGGGAACTGGGGTTGTTTAGCTTAGAGAAAAGGAGGCTCAGGGGAGATCATGTCATCTCTGCAGCTACCTGAGAGGAGGTTCTGGTGAGGTGGGTGTTGGTCTCCTCTTCCAAGTAAGACGTGATAGGACAAGAGGAAATGGCCTCAAACTACACAAGAAAAAGTTTAGATTGGATATTAGGAAAAATTTCTTCACCAAACGAGTTGCCAAACATTGAACAGGCCACCCAGGGTAGTAATTGAGTCACCATCCCTGGAGGTATTTAAAAGACATTGTCGTGGTTTAACCCCAGCCAACAACTAAGTACCATGCAGCTGCTTGCTCACTCCCCCTCACCCGCAGTGGGATGAGCAGAAGAATTGGAAAAAGGTCAAACCAGTGGGTTGAGATAAGAACAGTTTAATAACTGAAATAAGTAAAAATAACAACAACAGCAGCAATAATAATTATAATGAAGAGAAGAGAGACAGTGGAATAAAATCCAAGGGGTGGGGTGGGGTGGAACCAAGCAAGCCAGCAAGCAAAAAAAAGCCCAGGTGATGCACAGTACAGTTGTTCACCACCTGCTGATCACTGCCCAACCAGTCCCCAAGCAGGAATCAGTAGCTCCTAGCCAGCTCTCCCCAGTTTATATATTCGGCATGACTTTCTATGGTATGGAATATCCCTTTAGGTAATTCGGGTCAGTTGTCCTGGCTGTGCTTCGTCCTGACTTCTTGTGCACCAGGTCATTGGCAGACCATAGGAAACTTGAAAAGTCCTCGATTTAGAGTTAAACACTACTTAACAACTAAAACATCAGTGTATTACCAACATTATTCTCATACCAAATCCAAAAGACAGCATTGTGCCAGCTAAGAAGAAAATTAAGTCTATCCCAGCCAAAACCAGGACAGATGTGTAGATGTGGTTTAGTGGTGGATTTGGCAGTGCTAGGTTAATGGTTGGACTTGGTGATCTCAAAGGTGTTTTCAAACCTAAACGCTTCTATGATTATACTCCACCTGATTAAAAAGGAAGGCTTGAACAAGAACTCAGATTACCTTTATTTTTAATCAGGGGAAACAAGCAAACAACGCAGAAAGCAGCTGGCTGCAGAACATAATGGCAGCACATGGTTCCCCGCCATGAAAAGTTTAGCTGGCTGGGCAGACCCTGGTACGAATACCCAGCACTGTTTTGTAGCTAACCTGAGTAAAAGTATCTAGTAGATCCCAGTGAATGTTGACTAGCCCTGACTCAAAGGTTACCAGTGAAATGTAACTGAACCCCCAGGACACAACCAGAGTAGCATAAAATGTTACAACAATGAAGAAAATAAGTACTTAACTGTCCATTCACTGTAAATAGCATGAAATAATACAAGGTTATACAGTTAAACTGTCACTACAGAGGTTATTAATCTTCTAAAAAAAGATGATATAGTGAAGAAAAACACTTCAGTGAGAGGACAAGCAAATTTAGATTTATCAGTGAAGTCAGTTACTAGATCTGCTCTGGGAGACAGTAGCTGAAAGGCACAAGAAGAATTTCTTATACCATCTCTCTGTGGAACTGGACCTTGAAAGTACTTCTCATCCATTCTGGGACAAAATCTAACAGGTGATCATAAAGACCTTTAGATTTATTTACTACATTGTGTCCTGAATTAGCCCGTCACAGTGATATACTGAATATCTTATCCGAGGGACAGCAAGTAGACAGTGAGCACTGGACTGTGCAGCTGCAGTTTCAAGTGTGTGTTCATATTCTGGTAAGAACTGTCTTCCTCCTTCACTTTGCCATGCTCCATGTTTTTTTAAGCCTCAGAGAACACCAATATTCATATATAAATGCAATAACACGTTAAATATCAACATGGACTAACTGTTGGCATGAGGAGAATGGCTCAGACATTAATAAAACAAAGATACTGCTGCTGAATAGAATAAGCTAGCATAGCAATCAGAAACACCACAGACATCTGAAAAATTCTGTACCTGAGCTACAAGACTTTCTGAAGCTGACTTATCATGGTCTCGGGCATTGAGAGGTGTTGCCACATTTGAGTCCAAAGTAGCATGGTGCCATTGTTTCTTTTGGTTCATCCTCAATGGTAAAGCCTGCAGCAACTCCCATAGTTGAGGGATATTAAGGTCAGGTAGAGGTTTTCTGCTGAATATCTGCATATACTGTGGCATGGGTTGGTAGCTGCTGTCTTAAAGAAAATTACTTTCAGTTAGTCAATGATTGATATCCTAGCCCTGTGCAGGCAATCTGTATTAGCAAGACTTCTGCAAGAACTGGGGACCACTACATTTGAGGAAGCAGCTAAATTCCTGAGGTCAAGGGAGATATGCAGTCTAGTTCCCAATTATGTTTGTGAACATTAGAGGTACTATACTACTATATCAGTTTGGATAAGCATCAGCTGAACCATTGCTTTACGAGGATCTATTATACACCAAAGGCACCCTAACCTAGCTATAGGTTTCCCTCTGTGTTGACTGGAATACACATAGCTGCAAGGACCAAAATAACCCTCAGCAGCAGATACAGCATCCCCAGAAACAGCTAATTCTAAGCACTGCTCTTTCTGTAGACTTCCTACACCACATTCTTTTAGCATTAATTTTATGGGAAGGTAGCCTATAGTGATAACTCAACTCTACTTTTTACTTTTTCAATGAACAATGACAGGAACTAGGTGACTATTTGAGTGGGTATGGAAATTAAGACAAAGAATGAAACTATATCAATCACATTATTATCATTAGCTCTTAAGAAGCCTTAACCAGTTTAGGTCAAAATAATTACCACCTTTTCTACCAGCAGTAAAATCACTTCATAATATCATATAGTAATACAATCATTACCTATTAAAAAGTGTTCTTTTCTCCAAGTCTAGCTATAAACTTGCATAGACATTACAATCTAGTGTGCAAGTCATAACGAGGGGGTTTTTTTGTTCTTATTTCAGTAAAAGAAGTGCTCCAGAAGTTTTCACATATGGAGTCAAAAGGCAGCTACAATACAAAAATTTGTTGACTGCCCTATTTACTGGTCTCACATGTATTTTTTCCATCTAATAGGGGAGGGCAGGGAGAAAAATCAAAAGGAAAAAATTGTGTACCTTCCTAATTCTTTATACAAGGAAAATTTCATCTGCTCTTCAGTTCAGTCCACTCTCAGAGGTTACTCCATGCCATCCCAAAATGTTATGCTTGTATTATACTCAAATAAGGGAGGTGAAGAAGAAAGATCTTGACTATATACTTGAACTTGATCCTATGAAGAAGAGTAGGAGCAGTGCCCTCAAGTTATATTAATTACACCTGTGGCCAAGAGTGAGAAGTAGGAAGGAACACAGATGATTAAAGCTGTGTAAACCTGTGGGCTTGGTAGCTTTTGTGCTTCAGTAAATGCCTTTAGCTGGAAAGTTATCAACCAAAAAAGATTCTGCTGTTTATTTTATTGATAAGAAGAGAGACAGATTGTACACAGATAAAAAGTTAAATAATAAATATGTAACAGTCCCATTAGTTATGATTATTTAATTCCATCAACTTTAACAAAAAGTTCTGTACACAAGCATATGTAAGTCCTTGTTGCATATTTTGCAAACATTCATTTTACAATTGAAGCAAAATTCATTTATTGTGCAAAACACAAAGAGGCATAGAAAGAACACTTTGATCTGCTGAGGTAGTATGTCAAAATACTGAGCCCAGGCATTCTGATCAGTCTGTGGTAGACCTACATCTTATGGCTTTGTTTCCTCTATACCAGATCTTTAAAGCAAAGAATAGACAAAAAGATGAAATGAGCATAAAACCTCAAGGGAAAAATGACCAACTGGTAATGGATGAACAATGTCTATCAGGATTTCTTAGAGCTTTTACTGTAGTATTTGTCCTGAATTTCTAGCATAGAGCTGAAGTTTGGAATGGGTACAGATCAAGACTTCTACTGCAGAAAACTGATCAACTATTCTGTTTAACTCGTCTGCGTATAAACATTTCTGTGCAGATGTATTCACTACATGAGTGAGACTATTTCTTATTCTACTATGTTTAGCAGGGCAGTCATTATTAGAATGGGTTAGTTTAAGTAAATAACTTTAATAAAATACAGGATTTTCCCTAGGGTAAGAAAGTAGTTTGTTCAATGCTTTATGCAGCTCATTTATTGAGAATAATAAAAAAAAATAAATGTGACCCATATCAGGGGTCAAATAATTATACTCCCTCTTTTCCTGTTCCAACAAATGAGTAAAATGGATGTTTGCCAATATCACTTTTACAGCACAAGGAAATAAGAAGTCTACAGAGTAGACCAGGAATGACTGTTCAAAATGTTAGAACTGGCTAATTGATAAGGACTCCCCGGCATGCTTCTAAGCAGGATGAAGTACCATAAAAAATGTTAGACAAACTCCCACTGATTGAATAAGTCTGCAGGGACTGGAAAGTAGCCAGAATAAAACTATTATTTAATAAAGGGGCTAGCACTTTTTTTTTTCCCCAAGTTGCAATTTCCTGAAGGTTGTACAAAGATTTCTAAGGGTCTAAAAAGGATTATTTGTGAATATATCCATCTCGTCAGTGTTCTTAATGAAGAAAATTAATTACTTCATTGAATCTATGAATTCAGGTTGAAAGTGATTGTAAAACTTTGAGTTTCCAGGTATCAGAATGAGACTGCTAATCTTCTAACTGAGCATAACGAAGTTTTGGAGTCCAATAAAATAAAAGCAATTTTATTATCAACATATTACATAGAAATATCTTCCAAATAAAATTTTAAAAAAATAATCTGGCAAAGGCCTGGCATAAAGGTTGAAGTCTGACACTAGAATATTCAGATCAGTAATACAGTGAATTATTTGTAAACTGAGGCCATAACCAATGACTCAAAACAGTTAGTAAGGGAGGTAGTAACTTCCCAATCCTGTGGGATCAATCTTCTCACCTGTCCTAAAATTTATTTCAGAATGGGATGAATCACCTTCTGAAGAAGTCTGTGATACCAGTGAATACAGAGCCCACAAGAGCCAGAGGGGAGCCTGCATGACTAAATTAGATTACGTGCCCAATTTTTAAGTAGCCATAGTTAGTTGAAATAGACCAAAGTCATCACAAGAGAGGTACCTAAAAATATACTATAACTCAAACAAAACCATCTTGTTTCGCAGAAATGAGGATGCAATGCACTATGCCATCTGTTAGCAAAAAGTCTGCTTAGACAATAACAATCCCTTTTTTATTTCAAGAGCTTTATGGGGTGGTTCATTAGCCATCAATGACATGCACAACACTGCTCAGTATACTTCTACCAACAAACAAGGATGAGATACTGAGACAGATCAGGTAAAGAATGGGCAACAGTATACCCAGACACCTAAAATGTGATAGTTACAAGAGATTTGGTTTTCAGTTTTTATAAGGATCATTTAAAATGGAAGAGTTTTAAAAAGGAAAGAAGTTGTTCTCACCAGCCAAAATTTGTAAGTACATAGTATATTATACAGCAAACCAAGCATTCAGGCATGCAGGCCTTTCAGGTTTGAAGCAGAAAAAGTAAACTTTAAAGATAAATACAATTTATGAACAAACTAGTTTAGATTTAATTGGATATTATATCATCAAGACCACCTGAGAGAAAAGGAGCTCTCAGTATGGAAGTAGGGGAGATAAGATAGTTATCTGCCAAAGAGGGGGAGAAAGAAGCAGCTAAAATATAGGTTAGCTGTACATTATGCATGCATGGAGGGGGGGAGTGGCTGCTGTGTGTGTGTGTACTTGCACCCTAGAACCAGTATTCCTATTGAACCCATGACTTCTGCTATTTCATAAAAGTAGGAACATAGTTCTGAAGTTCATCTTTGGAAGCTATTTTGTCAAGATCTAGACTGAGATGATCAAGAAATTATTTTCTCAGAAACATTTTTTCCCTACTAGTAGCTTGGCCATCCCATTCTTTATTGATTGTCTGTATGAGTTTATTCTGGTGCATAATGGTTGTTTATTACACTCGACAAAATAGAATATTCTTCAAGAAACTAAAGTAAAGAATCTGAGGATTCTGATGGCTCTGCTGCAGGGAATATTTTGTGGTGGTTGCAGAGGTCTTTGGCAAGGTTATGTTATGACATGAGGCACAACCTAGATTCATTCAGTGCCCGTCAGACTCCGGAGATCTTCTTTTGAAAGATGAATTTAGTGACAAGGCTGTTGGAAGAATTAATTTTCCAGCACAGATTCTGGCCTGTGTCTGGGGAAGTGGTAGCAGTGTGAGGACATGGGGTTCCTCTTGTGTTGATTTAAATCCTAATGTGGTTCAAAACAGTAAAACTTTAAAATATTTACCTAATTCTCTGGTGGAATGCTTCTACTAGGTATGAGCTTTTTTAGATTGTGGAGGTGTGTACCTCATCTGTTTCCCTGAGAGGAAATGTGATGTGATCTGAGTTTCTGACTGCACATTGTACTTTCTTTTGGCTAGATTAAGATGGTTGCTGGCTTTATAAGGGTGAAACATATGTGGGCTTTGAGTTTTCTGCATGTTGTGGTTTGCAAATTGCCACTTATTATGAGCATGGTCAAGGAAAGTAACTTTGATATCGTGGTATTACAAAACCTGTTTGATAAAGGGTCATAAACTGTGGTTTGGAAATTAGTAGGACAGAAAAGGTTTCTAATCCAGATGAGGATAAATCCTGAGGGTATTTTAGGTATCACATAGACATAACAAATGAACTATATTAAAATCTCTCCAAGGTGGCATATTAGAATTTGGCCTAGTCTTGTGCCTGTTATCTAGAGGTCATGTTCATTATTGAAAGTAAAGATGTTCATAAAGATGAAAAGAATGATAATAATAACATTTTTGAATTTGTACTGTAAATATTGAAGCGGTCAGGACAGAATAAGTTATACAAAGTTACAAGCGATATTAGTGGACAGAAAGGCATGAAGCTATTTTGCAGTTGATGGAAGAAATTAGCTGCATCTTGGAGAAACCTTGGACTCTGGGTGACTAAGGGTTTGAGTGGTTTTCATAAATGGCATGTTGGAGAATTTCAGCTAAATCTTAGTGATCATATTAAAAACATGTGCAGTGAACTGAGCTTCATGATTTTTTCTTGGAACTGAGACATATGTCCAAACTGAGACTTTAATGATATGAGTTCTAAAATTAAGAAAGCAACATCTACCTTGAAACATTGCTAGATTACCTCTCACGCTGCTGGTCTGTGGGTGCAGAATTATTTTTTATAGTGTTTTCATCACTTGATCATCAAACCATTTTCCTGTGGTAATGGTTCATATTTTAAATTCATATTTTTTTGCAAATTCTGACCACTATTTTTTAATGGTACAGTGGCAAAGTTATCACCTCTGTAAAATTTTCCTTAGTTCTTTCTTTGCCTAACTTGTTTTAAAAAGCAATCAAGCAAGCACTTGGCTTTATTAATCCTTTAGAAATGTAATTCCCGGTATCTAAATTACTTAAACGTTGAACATACAAATGAAGATAAATACTCGAACACAAAGTTTATATAACACTTGCTTATATAGAGAGTCAATAGAAGGTTATACACATTGAATTTAAAAGCTTTGGACAAAGTAAAATGGCAAGAGAGAGAAACTCTATGTAGTGTTGGGGGAACATTTATGTTTTGAACAGGAACAGCATCACTCTGTTGTATGTCATTGATCACATTGATACACTCATCAATTCCTATGCCCTGTTCATAAAGAACAAAAGAAGAAACCCCCATTAATTTCTCAATATTGTATGCTAATAAATATTTACTTCTTTAATCTTGATGTAATTACCAGTGGCCCTGAGTTATAATACCTGTTTACCCTTAGTTTACATGTTTATCTACAAATCAATATATTTATGTCCAATCCCAAAATCTAACCATAACCAAATCTCATAATATCCAGATTTTCTTATGTCTGTGCCTGCAAATAAATTGACACTTATTTAACTACTAAATTTCATTTAAAATTTGATCTGTGTATTCATAAGATGAATGCATTGCCCAGAAGAATCAAAATCCTGTATATATTTTTTGTATACAGCCCAGTTCAGGCTGCCATTGACTTCAATGGGCCTTGGACTATGAAACCTCTTTGTTGAATATCTTTCTTCCATGTGACTCATTTGAAAACTACTTATAACTAAGTATCTTCATTTTGTATTACCTTGTATGAATAGCTGGATGAGAATTATCTCAGTGTGGTACATTGATGCCCTAGGAATGGGCAAGGCTATAACACCTATTTGCTTTCATTTGTGAATCTAAGGGATGCTGGGGTCCTAGTTACATTGATTGACTACATGATCAGAGCTGCTTCTGCTCTAGTAAATTGGGATGCTGTCACAATATTGCTGTCAACATTGCTGGGGGATAGCACAGTTTGGCTGCAGAATTTGAAACATAAAACCTGAGTTGAGTTGTCTCTTGGTAAAGTTGAAGCAAACTTCTGGAGCAATTTTCTGTCTGCCTTTTATTTGTTTATTTCAAGTTTTCCTCTGCCATAACTGAGATTGCTGAATTGCTGTAATCAATGGATGTATTATTAGCCAGCCTTCCCAAGGACCATGCAAACTGTAGCTTTTATTGTAATGGCAGACACATTACACTTGTACATTTTTTATTGGTTTTTTTTCTAATTATTTTTTCAGCTTCATTCAGATTTGCTTTCATTTTAATCTCCGATCTTACCACAAATCTTTTTTGTTCAGTCCAACCTATTGCTGCATCTCTATTCTGTCATGTCTTTACATTGCCAGTCCAATTCAACATAGGCTCCCTGTTGGATCAGGAAATCTCTCATTCAGAGGTTTGCTGTTCTCTCCTGACAAGCTGGCAGTCAAAGCTTCCTCTTTGTGAAAAAAAAAACAAAAAACAACAAACCAACAAAACCACAACAACCAAACGTATGCATTGTTTAAAAATCTGATAGATCCTTTCTGCCAGAAAGCCTTTATCAGCATAATGCATCTCTTTTGGTCATCTGCTTCCTCTGCATGTGTATTGCATTCACAAGCCTCAGCATGCTGAAGTATCTTGGCCCTGGACCTCATCTCCTGCAGAGAGAGGAATCACTGTGTCGTAGCTTGCTGCATCTCTTAATGTGGCCTTGAGTTTCAGTAATCAGGACACAGCTTGTGCAAGAAGACTTGTATTTCAGTTTCTTCTACATGATTAATATTCAGAGTAAAAGTAGAATACAGACCCTGAGCCTTCTTAGGAGTACAGAATGAAGTCATATCATTGACCAATTTATGCAACTTATCAGTTCTCAAATGTCTTTAAAAGTTTTCTCCCTTCTTCAAGCTGCCTGCTGTACCCCATTTATTTGGACCAGCGTCTGTGGAGGACTCATGTTCCGTTATTTTTAAAGGTACAAACTGAGCAAAGCAATAAACAAATGCTTTTCTTAAATCATGAACATTCAGAGTAATTGTCTCCCTTGTGATGAATTGTATCTTTTCTGGTACTATTACTCAGTACATATGGATCCTGTAGTCTCTACTTAAGGAATAAGCATGGAAGTAACAGTTTATAATACTACAATGTTCTAGTCTAAGGGACTGGGAGAACGAAGATAAAAGGCTATATTTTTAGTATGGAAAGCTGTTCTGTCTTTTTGAGTTCCACCTTCCCATGTTCTAGTACTGCTCAGTTTAAAGTATTTTTACCAGCAAAACTCACATGTAGTTGCTACTGTATGTTATACTCTACCGTCATCATCTGTTTTTTTGTCTCCTACATTTTTGGTTTACACCATGTCTGCTCAGTTTTATTGTAACTTAAATCAATTAAATGGCATCCTGTTTTGTACCTCCCTCCATGTATTGCTTCTGTGTTCTTACTACCTGCATGATGTTTTTAATGTTACCTTTCCATTCTCTTCTGCTTCCTCCACACTGCTCTGCTCAATTCCTCCTGTACCGTGTTTGTTACAGGAAACTCTCCAGGCTAAGTCCCAATATATTTAGAATTTTATTGTACTTTAAGTATTGAACTTGGAGCTTTTGTTTTAATTGCATTTAATAAACAAGCTGTAGCTTTCCGCCATTGCTCATTACCTTTGCTGAAATTGTCTTAGGGTCTACCTGATAACAAAGTAATCTATAATTGTGTTTACTGTGCTTCCTTCCGATGTTGTCAATCAACTTCATTATAAAGTCTGTTTCTTTTCCATGGCTTTTTAATATTAGTATTAAGATTCCATGGCATATTAATATTAACATCTATAATTTTTTTCTTTCAATTTGACTTGCACCTTTTTATGTCCAGCCACTGCACTGTTCAAGTTGCATAAATGTCCACTTCTAATCTAGAGCTTTATTAAAAGCCTTGTTATGACTGACTGAGGTAGAACCTCTTCAAGAAAACATGACTGATGAAGCAGCTATTAAATCCAGGCTTCAAAAATAAGATTTTTTTGTCCTTACTGAAAGACCAGAATTTTCTCTTCCTGGTAATCATTCAATAACAGTGCCCAGAGAAGAAGCAACAGGAAATTCTGAAGAGTACCTAGAGTCTGGTATTTATCTGAGCTGAACCTTCAGAGTACAGATCTCTGCTTAAGAGCTTCTATTTTAAGCTAAAAATATCCTATACAGTGTACCTGACTGGCTAGAGTAGTCACAGGTGAGCATTTCTCATGAATTCAGTAAGAAATCTATCCCGTTCTATGTCTTGCAGCAGAAAAGATGCAGTTTCATTTGCGATCGTGTTTGACATGCTGCTGTTTATGTTTATGCTGTTTATGTTTAAAAATAACTTTAAAAATAACATGTTTTATGTTATGTTTATGTTATGTTTATCTGTTTATACAGAGCTCTCCACTCAACCTGGACCAAAGAATAGTCTGCAAAACATTTCTAGTGGTTGCATACAGAATGTGAGCAATGCATTTAGAAAAGCAGCAGAACTTGTGTTTTCTTTCACCTCTGCCAGCACATGAGCTAAAGGAGTCCAGAGACATAGAGGCACAGCTTGCATGTGCCCTGGCAGCCCTTGCAGTTCAAGTTTCCACTCTGGTCTCAACGATATGCTAGTCTTCCTGGGTGTTTTTTACTAGAAGACACTTACCTTCTTGAAGACTATAGTATTAGTTCCTCTTCCAGCCCCTGTATTGAACTATGGCTACACTGCAGCCTTTTAAATGAATGAAGGAATGTGCTGGAGAACTGAGTATTTAAAAAGTTTTATGCACAGTTTATGGAATTACCACTGTGTGTGGTTAGGAAGTCTCTACTGTTATCAATTTAAGCAGCACTTGCCTTAGGTTGAGATACAATGTCCATAATTTATTGCAGTGTCACTGTTACTAATTGAAGAAGTTATTGACATTTTTGTAATATGAGTAAGAAAGTGAAAGAGAAAATTTGTTTAAACAACACATGCTTCCTGTTAGGTCAGAAGATGTCTCATTAAGATCCAGATGCTATTCTGCCCTAACAAGTTGAACCCAGCTGCTGCCTGTCAGAGAGCCTTCATCAGCAAAATGCTTCATCTTAGTGGAACACCTTAATTTTTAAGCCAATTTTCACTTTGAAGTGCCCCAAAAAGTCAGATAGATTTTAATTTTTCTGATAATAATGCTGTTTCCTCCTTGTTGAAATCATAGGCTGGCCATATATCTTAATTATAATAAAAATTGTTTTATTTCCTTGAAGACAATACCTTCTTGTTAGGCCAAAGGGTTGTCTCCTGTTACTTGACTAAAGAGCAATAACATCTGGAATTTTAGTGACTCACTGGACTGTTTTAGTGTAAGAAATCTTACACCAGATGTTTTGTTCTGTCACTGAAACATCTAGATGGGATCAACATATATGTCTTGCACCTTGATTGTGTAACAGTTGTTAACCAGTTTAGAGATTGCAAGTTCACCCACTGATCACAAGCCCAGTATTTCCTCTTTTTTTCCTTTCTGTATAGTAAAAAAGCAGAGTATTCCAACAGAAAAGAACTAAACACCTTCAAACAAACAAAAGATAATAGTATTTTAAAGAGATTAATTCTAAGATGTTTATAGAACTTTATCACCCCAAATATTGATTCTTTTCACTTGCTTTGAATATATATTTTTAGGAAGTGGAGTAGTATAATTTCCATTTACCATTGAAGTTCTGATGATTTTACATGGTTTAAGTTTCTCTTTCCAGCTATGAAAGCTACATCTTGACAATGATATATAATTTTGTTTGTAAAATCAACCAGCAACATAGATGATGTTTACAGGTTATATCTAACTGCTGTCCCAAAAGAAATAAGGAAAGAAGCATTAAAAAATGGCAGCAGTACTTCAATTTTCAATATAAATAGTCCAAGAAACAATATTTAGTCCTTTTTGACAAGATACTATCAGCATGAAGTCTTAGCTTAGATTTCTTCTCTTGTATAATCAATATACAGTGCAGCGCAATTATAGTGGCTTGCCCTGCAGAAAATCTTCATTAATGTTTTTCAGAAGCCTTTTGGACAAATTGCCCCATTTGTAGTGTGCATCCATTTGCTTCAATTTAAATTACTTACGTTGGTTGCTCCCTGCTTCTTGGCAGAATTAATAGTCACCAGAGTTCAGTAGCTGTGTGCTCTCAACTAGTTATCACTGTGCTGTAGACAGTGCTCAGGTTCCTGTGGTTTGGGGTTTTTTTGGTTTGTTTGTTTCTTTGTTTCTTTTTTCAATTTTTTTTCAGGATACTTGAAGTCCTTTCTTATCTTTGATGTGCCTGCTGTCAAGGTTGTGAGCCCAGCATTGCAACCCCTGCTAGCACCATTTCTCCTTCCACTTTCATTCCTCAAAGTAGAATGAGTCTTTTGTGGATCTAAGCTTCATTACTGCCAGCTTCATTGAGATGTGATAGTAGTCAATCCCATTTTTCTCCTCTGTAAATGAAACAATACAAGTTGGTTTGTTTGATGCAGGAGATGTGTTTCTCTGTCCGATGTGTTTTATATTCTTCTCAGGTGGGGTAATGCTGAATACCTCTACAATTCCTCTTATTAGCTCTTCTAATGAAACAGTTCTAAAAGAGACTGGAATAACATCAACATGATGCTGCTCCTCAGCCACATGACTAGTAACACAGCCCAAAGGGTCAAATTTGGGAGGGGAATTTCTGGCAGAAAGAGAACAAACCAAAACAGCTGCTCTCTTCACCAGGACTGTGAGCAAGGATGTGCTTGAACTAATGATGTGGGAACTTGCCCAGCATGAGTTATTGAGGTTGGTCATTTTCCAAAGGATGATCTCTGTGAAAAGCTGGCATTGCTGCAATATTTGGCCACTGTCAAAATGCCTATACACGCTACACAGATACCCTTAGCTATCCTCGAGGAAAGCCAAAAGCTTCACATTTCTGCACTTTTCTAAGAAGAGACATACTATGACTCTGGGCTAGATTTTAAGTTATTTTATGACTATCAGACCACTAGTCTTATTAGGGTTTTATTTGTTTGTTTGTTAAGTGCTAGCATCCTGTCTATTCCTGGAAACAGTATGGGTAGATACATGTTAGAAGGAACAACCTCTGTGCACGTATATATCCAGGAAACAATGTGAATTGATTAGGAACTACTTAATGGGTGTTTTTTGGATGTGCCATAAAACAAATGGTTCTCTTTTTGCTATCCTAGACTATCCTTCAGGACGAGGATACATGCTAATCACATCCAAAAATTATTGAAGTTTTAATATCACTAAGCCTTCTAGCCGATGTCTGTCCAAAAAAACCAAAAGAAAAAAAAAAAAAAGCAATCTACTCCAGTACTAGTTTCTAATATTAAATGGTACTCTCATTTTACTGTTGTTTTTTGGTTTGGTTTTTTTTTTTTTCTTCTGATCTATCTTGGCTGCAGCAGCTACAGAATAGGTCATGTGTAAGTTAAATGCTCCAGCAACCTGTCTTTTAATGTACAGACTTTACCTTAATGATTGATTGGTGGTGGTCTTCTAATGTAATGATAATAATCTGAGACTTCAAGAGCAATCCTGACTAGCTTGAAATGACAAGAAGTCATGCACTCAGTAGCTCCAAAGTCAAGAGACAGCAGCTGGCTGTTTTTTCCTTCCTAATCAACTTCCTACGGCAGGTACCATAAAAGTTTCATTGGTTAAAACCAGAAATGGCCAGAGCCAGTCTGAATTATAGATACTAAACCAAATATTTCATTTTAACATTAATGCTGGAGTACCAACACTGGTATCTTGGCATGTAAGCTGAATTTTGCCAGGAGAAAGGGAGAGATTAGGAACCCACAGAGAATATAAAGTTATAATAAAGCCAGGAATAAAAAGAAAACAGCTGTCCTTATGTTTGAAGGAAGATAGTGAAATAGGGATATAGAAGACTTAGAGAAAGAGAAGAATATGCAGGGTGATTTGTGAGGAAAAGAGTACGTCAGAGAAATAAAGAGGAAAGAATGACAGACACTGAGAAGGGAGAAGGAAAAGAAAAAAGAAATGGAAGAGCTTTTTTATATCAATGTAATTCTCATATCCCTTCATACTCCCATCACCTATTCTTTTGAATTTACCATTGTTTCTATCTTTGGAATATAAGAGGGTTTACTCAGTACAGGGGGGCGTTCTTATTTTGTTTTGTTGGGTTTTTTTTTACAATGACATTATAAATGTGGTGTCACTGCCAAGAAGAGCTATCACAATACCTTTATGTCTCTGGCTCATTGTTAGGCCAGTTTGCAAAGAGATAAGCAGAAATTCTATTATATATATAAAACATACACTTTATATATTTGTGTGTGTCTATGTGTGTGTATATATATAGGAATAAATATATTAAAATAATATATGTATAATTTTATTTATGAAAATATATAAATATGAACTCTAAAAAGAATGAAATAACTAAAGTAACTTAAAAGAGTGATTGCTATATCTTGAAAGGATATGTTATTTTATTTAACGCATTGTAATATAAACTACTGGATTATTTTTTATAATAAAGATTTGACAGGTTTTGGTGGGGAAATGCAATTAGTGCTATAGTTCAATATCTGAATATTTCTCTTGAACTGAACAGTTCAGTAAACTGCATGAAAAACAAAGACATTATGGGCATAGGTGGCACAGTTATCCCTATGTTTGTGACACTTATGATGTGATTTGAAAAATCTCAGCTACTACTGCAGTGCTAGCTATACTAATACTTCACATTTTATGTAGCATCAACATATCTCAAAGCACCCTGTAAATGTTTAAAGGAAATACTATCTCTCTGCAGATGGAGAAGCTGCTGTGCAGAAAGGTTATGATTACAAAGCAATTTGATGATGCACACAGGAACAGAAATGATTTCTGATCACTTGTGTTAGACAGGCCTGCATCATTTCATTTTTCTGTTAGTATCTTTGGGCTATTCATTTCTGGCCTCATTTCAGTCCCAATATCCTCTTTATTTCTCAACATGCAGTTTATTTAAAGCTGTTGAGGTCACTCATAATAGACACATGTTCATTCACTACCATTCAATTTTTCCTGTTCCGTGAAAACTCTCTTTTCACTTTTTTGTATTCCAGAGTGTTTCTCCTTAGCCATTTTTATATAGTCCCTGTGAAAATTCAGAGGTAACCAAACAATTCAGTGTAAACTATAAACCTCTACAAAATGATGCTTACCAACAGATAATGACCGACTAGGTATTTATTGATGACAAGAACAAGAGAAAAAAAGAAAGACTTAATATATTAAAGCATCAGCTTTTCAATAATAAAATGTGATCATTGGTATTTCAAATCTGCAGTTAATAGCTTGCTTTTCTTCTGGTTTTTTATTTTATTGATATGTTATTAGAAAGTTTGTAGCTGATGTGATCCAGAATTTATTTTCCAGCAATCAAATACTATGACGTTTTATTGTGATATAATAAAAGATAATATAGGATCTCAAAAATCTAATGTAATTTAAAGTTTGAACACCTTGGAAATATTTATATTGAAACTTAAATATCTTGGGTTTCTAAATCAGACATAGAGATTTAAATCCAAATACAACTGGATTATTAATTAGAGATCATATTCTGTGTTTAATATCTTACTTTTGAAGGAGAAAGGAGAGGACTTTTCCTACATGGTCTATAACCTTGCAAAGAACATTTACAAAATCACATCCAGATCATAACTTAGAAATGCCATTTGTGCTATAATAATGTCAGAGGTCTCATTCGTCTCTTTATCTCTCAAAGTCTGAATTATTGCCAAAGGCTGTGAAGAAAACTTCCTGTAAAATTAGATATCATACAGATAGGACAAATGCCTATACGCCTATCCTAACAGTATATATGAAGGGCAAGGAATTCATTCACCATTTCCCATCGGCAGGCAGGTTTTCAGCCATCTCCAGGAAAGCTGGGCTCCATCACACATAATGGATACTCAAGAAGAAAAATGCCATAACACCAAATGTCCCGCCTTTCCTTCTTCTTCAACCAGTTTATATATACTGAGCATGACATCATATTGTTTGGAATACCACTTTGGCTAGTTCAGGTCAGCTGTCCTGACTGTGTCCCATCCCAGTTTCTTGTGTTCTTCCAGCCTTCTGGCTGGCAAGGCCTGAGAAATTGAAAACTCCTTGACTTAGTAAAAACCCTACCCAGCAACAACCAAACTCATCAGTGTGCTGTCAACATTGTTCTCCCACCCAATCCAAACCACAGCACTGCACCAGCTACTAATAAGAAAATTAACTCTATCCCAGCTGAAACCAGGACATATCCAGAGATGCCTTCCAGGCTCAACTATTCTGTGGCTCTGTGGGTTAATCTGTTGGGTTTTTTGGTGGTGTTTGGGGTTTTTTTCACTTCAAATTGTATACCAAACTTGTTCTCACATTATTCCTGTATAGACATTTATTAGCTCATCTCTTGAGATGGGCTAAGTGTGATTTTTTTATTTAGTGAAGCACATAATTCTTATGTGTATACTGCAACTTAATGCAATACAGTGGTTATACAGAGGGAAGGGTAAGGGAAAGAAGGAGAAAGACTCACAGCCGGCCTCATAAAACATGGATCATGTTGAGGCTGGGGAAAAAGGTGAGGGAGAATTTGATTCCCCTTTCAGCACCCACATACAAGTCAAGTAAATATATTAATGTATCAGGACATTAGGAATCAACAAATTGGGGGGGGGGTGTGTGTGAAAGGGTGGGCAAGGGGCTGGGAAGGCTGCAGTATATGCTATTAAAAAGTGTAAAATTGCACAATGTCATCATATTGGAACCGACTAATGAACAGAAAAAAACAGCAAATTTTCAGTGGCATTCTGAAGTTTTGAAGTACATGGTTAAGAAACAAAGGAAAATGATCTAAATTATTTAATATCAGAAGACGTAGACCGAGGTAACCTGTACACTGCTGCTTATGCTACAGCCACATTTGTGATACAATTTCATAATCCTTTGATTTTTACATTTTATTTAAAAGTCTGTGTAGAAGTTGCAGTCAGCTTAAACTAGCTTGTTCCTTGTGTAGGAATTTGTTCTTCAAGGCACATTCAAAGTTATAGGCTTTTTAAAAACATGTTGTTGTAGAACGAGGTAAAATATAGGAAAAATATTTCTTATCCATTCAATGACTGTACTCAGAACTGGCGACTGTTGAAAAAGAGGAAAAATGGAAAATAGGACACATGGTTTTTTTGTTTTCTATTTTAAAATACTTAAGTCAGCCTAATTGTACTTCTTGGACAGACAGCAGTATTCAGAATCAGTCGTGATTTCCTCTTGAGTTACACAGGATCTGATAGCCCAACGAATATAACAGTATTTCGAAGTAATGCTTGATGAGCATTCATATTCACAAATTCCAAACAGCATGGTCTGTCTTCTGGAAACTTTGGAAAAATCTTAAAGTCTATTTGCTGACATACATTCTCAGAGCGTACACAGTCAATAAAAATCTACATAGAGGGGCAGAGTTCATTATCCATAAAATTTGTTCAGAAAAGCTTAGGGGGAAAAGAAGACTGCACATGGAATGTTTTTGGCCAGGGACATTGACACTTGAAAATATATGGCAACCCAGTGATTCATTTTCAAACTTACAACCTTCGCTGTGCCTAAGCTGGAATTAAGGATTTCCTCTTGATGTCCCTTCTTGGCTTGCAGGTCTGTGTCAGGGGAATGATGTTGAGGAGAAAGAAGTAACGGATATTTTAACAGGAATAGTCTAGTTTCAGCACTTGAAAATTCTTGAAATTTGTGGCAGGGAATGAAATAGAGACTGCCCTCATTAGTATCTATGATAATTCTATTATAAGTCAGTGCACAGAGTAATGGTCATTGCTAATAAGCAGACAGTCGACAACACTGAAAGAAAAGCTGTAGCTAGCAAAGATGGTAGGCACTAAAGCAGAGTGGGAACTCAGAGACATGCTTCTGCTGTATGAAACACAAAGGTCCCTAATGCCACTGAGATGAGTAAGGGCAGCACTAAGACCAACCTAGTTGGCCACCACCTGACAAGGAGGTACCAATCAAGGACAATTTTTTCTTTCTTTGTCAGTCAGCAGCCCATTCAGATGTCAGTTCATATTGATCAACTCATGAGGAAAATTATCTCATTTATTGCTGTGAGATACCTTTCTTGGATCTCACTACTAGCTGGTTTAAAGCTCTTACAGCATTTATGATTTTATGGAAATGTTCTGACAGAGAACAGTTCCTTCTGCCACTTGTGTAGGAAGTCTAATGTCACCAATATTCAAACTTCAAGGTCTCAACCAGAACCGGAGATGTTAGTGGAAACATTTATTTTTCTGTATCTCAAAAAGTAGGATAAGGATGCTGCTCAAACATGTGTACCTTCAAGATCTGTTTGAGCATGATCTGCTATGCCCATTGCTGCACTACTCTGTATCAGCAATGAGCCAAGATTTCTTAGTAGGCATGATGACCTCTCAGGAGGAAAAAAGCTTGAAATCAAGAGGCATTCACAATTCACACCTGGGGCCAGATATTTCAGGTTTCAAAAGGTAAAAGCAATTCTTACTTCCCCAGAACTTATTTGTTTGTTTGCTTGTTTATGAAATGTAGAATGAAAAAAGGTGCTTGCAGTGCTGGAGACAAACCAGTCTGTGTGTGGCTATAGCTGTTAGCTGAAAGAACAGAGAAGGAACTGAAGAGGAGTTAGGAAAGCTTTAATGTCTAAATCTTCAGTTCACATTACAAAGAGAGTTGGGACACACATGCACAACCTAAATTCTTCCATTGGGTTATAAGTGTATACCAAATGCAGCAGAAGTAGAAAGACAATCTATTTTCACTGCATCTGACTGAAAAAAGACTGATAAATTATATTGATTTTGTGAAAAGTCTGAAAACCTGACAAAATGCTTTTTCATTATCCATGTTCTTTGTCCACTTTAATCTCTGGTAATGTATCGATGTCTGGTTTATAAACTGGAGAACTAGCACAGAGCCATCACAAAAGGACTACAAATATTGCATAAAGACAACTATTAATTGAAAAATCTTGCTACATGTGTTCAAGAAGAGAGGGGTAGTTTTAACAAAAAAAAAAAAAAAGGAAAAAAAAATCCCTAAAAATTAATTACATTTCTCACCAGATGAAAAGCCGAAGGTATTTTGTTTTTAAGAGAGAAAGGAGAAAGGACAATTTCTGCTTATGTAATGAGGTCTTGGCTTTGATTTTTTTATCTTGTCCTCAGAACCCAAATATATTAACCTTAATACTGGGATTTCTTCCACACCCACACCCACCCCACATCCCCCCTTATTTTCCAGGAAGCATGTGGAATTCTGGCACTATGAGCACCAAGGGGCCCAAGTTTCCTTGCTCTCCAGATGTGAATGGAGTTTAAACATGAATATTTTGCAAGTGTGTGGACATACACAAACAGGCCTACAGTAAAGCATCGTATAGTTTCAGATCATTTCAATTAAAGTTAGTTCAGAGCTCATTGTTACATGTGATTTCACAAAGTGATAATTTAAGGCACTAAATAACCACTCTGTTCCTCATAGAAAGTTACAGTCATGACCACGTAATAAAATACTTTATGGCCTGTTGTTCAGAGTCATAATTCCACTTTGCTGTAGTAGTAGGAAGCCACAAGTCATTCCACTCTAGCTGCCATTAGGGGATGTATTGCCCTCCCAGCCTATGCACTGCGATTAAAAAACCTGTCAGCCTCTCATCCGCAGATGGCAGAAGCCTCTAAAGCTGTTGAACTGGCACTCAGTCAGTTGGCTTTTGATCTGGTTGTTCAGATATAACAGCCTGTTTAAGCAGAAAAGAAAATAGGCTGTTCATGTTCAGTTAGTATAAAACTCTCTTCCAATGGGGCTTTGTGTCTTTATCTGTTCCTTCAGCTGCTTTTAATTAATGCTTTGAAGGCACCATGTATTTTGGATTTAAGGGCAAGAATAACTCTCTAACTCAACTCCATATTAAACATCTTGATTCTGAGCAGCCCTGGGTTTTTTCCCTAGTGGACTCCCTACACAATAGCTTATCAATAAATTTCTTGAAACAGGTACAGATTTTCTCATTTAGCAAGGAATACAATTCCAACCTATTTATGGTTGTTCGGAGAATCACAGCTTAGTGTAGACTAAATGTATAGATAAATAAAAAGCTTTTTCACAGCTTTGTACAGAGCAGCCATTAAATTTCAGGGGTTATGAGAAAGCCCAGCAGCACAAAGCCTATAATTTGCAGGGAACTTTTGTGATCCTTTGGGATGAATCCCTGGGTAATAAATACCTGCATTACAATTTTTCTTCATCAGCTGTCCATTGGATGTAGTGCAAAGCAGCGGTTAGCATAGTGCTCTTATGCAGTAGGGAAAACAAACTCCCTGAGTGGCCATAGAAAATATAAGTACGGCAGGACTCCTGGCTGGCACAGAGAGGTACAGAGAAACTTTGCACTTCTAAAAGGGAATGTGTTAAAGGAAACAGAGTAAGCATCCAACAAGACATGCAGGTAAAAATTATAAAGGTGCAGGAAAGGCAGGTGAAGGTGGCAGTGCTGGGAGGTAGCAGTGCACTGCTCTTTGTGATGCTGCCATATTGCCTGCTCTCTCATTGCTGCAGTATTTTCTGTTTAAAAAGGGTAAAGCAAACAAAGAAAGAAGATTAATTGCATTCAAAATATAGAAAGGGAGGAATCACCAGAGAAAGCAGCAGTTGCCAGTGCACAGCAGGGCCAGGGGCTCCCCTGGGCCAGGAGCAGTGTCAGCCCCTCCAGGACAGGGCTGGGCTGGCAGGGCCTGTCCCGCTGTCCCAGCCAGGAGCAAGGCAGCCAGGGGCACCAGGGCAGCCCCAGCCCTGGGCACCCAGCACCTCCACAGGGATGGGGACGGGCTGCAGCTGGGATGTGGGCCCATGGGTGAGCCTAGCAAGGCAAGGCTATGGGGAGCTGGGGACTGGCCCTGCTGTGGCAGCACTGGGGCAGGGGCTCACAGCCCTGCGGGTTGATGTGGTGTCCTGAGCCATAGGCTGGAGGAGAAGGCATGAGGGTGCCCCCAGGGCCTTGGAAAAAGGTCCTGATCCTGCCTTCACAACCTGGCAGAAGCATTGGTCGCAAGACAATTTTTTTTGTTGGAGTGAGGGTTTCCTCACATTTCTATTGACTACAGAAATGACAGAGGTGTGCCTGTCACCTCTCTGATGAAAGGATTGCTCATTTCCTGAGGGAGAGAGACATTTATGGGAAGGCTCCTTAAGAGGTGCTCCAGAGAGTCTTCAGGACAGTAAATAGCATTGCATTCAGGAGAGAGATATGAACTTTTATACCTTGAAAAAACCCCTCCCTCCAAGGAATTCAACATGAAAATAGCTTCGCACTTAATACGTTGAAATGAATAAAAAACCCTGTAAGATAAAGTATCTTAGAGGACACTGTTAAAGGTCGAAAGCTATACTCCTTCACATTGTATCTCTGAAATTACCACTTAATGAACAAGTAATGGAATAAGTATTGTTGAGTAGTTCACTGTCATGTCCTTGAATGAAGCACTTGACTATGAACAAAGTGTGTAGCCAACAGAGAGTGAACTGATGGGGAAAAAAATGTAAAGACTGATCAAATAATTGCCGACTTTTTTTATTTTTTTAGAAAGTTTGTGCAGGGGTTCTTTCACAGTAGGAAGATGCAGTAATGTATGGCTTAATAAAAATCCAACATAAGCAACCACTTTCTTGCTGTTACAAGTACTGCAATCCAAACACAGTCATCTCTGAGCTGTTTAAAAATTTGATAAAGTATTTATAGAAATCAATTAGGAGAATTTAAAATGTTAACAGTTACCAAAACTAGCAGTAGTATAAATATTTGGAAGTGTTTTAAATGTAAATACCCTGGAAGATATTAACCTTTCACTTGCAATCTTATCTTAAGCTTCTTGTCAAACATGAAGACATCCTTGAAAAGGTAGCAGATATGTTTTAGTATTCCAATCACAAAGCAGTGTGGCAGTCATACAGCAGCTGACAACTCTGTTGCACACTTCATTGTGCTGCAGTAGAGTTGAACCGATTCACAAAGAACTGAATGGATTGTTGAATGCACAGAGCGTGACAGCTAGCTAACTCATGCTGGGGTATGGACAAGGGTAGAAGCAGAGAAAAGCCATGCTATCTGGTGGACTCAGTAAGAACTAAGCATGTTTCCCCCTCACTTTCACCTCCAGTTCATTTAAGTTGTTTCAATAAGGATAACTGGAGATTGGAAAACCAAGAATTCATTCATCAAGGCTGTTGATACAGAATCTACGGATTTCTATATATTTGGGGAACTTGTTCACAGATTTATTTCTTAATATTTGTAGCACAGCTGCTTCTGGCAAGGATACCCTCAGAGAGTGTTCATCTCACCATGGCATCTTCCTAGAACAAGCAGCGTGTGCGCTCATACACATATGTGTATCTCACTGTGGGTCCCAGGATTTTAGTTTTCCATTATCAAGATCAGAGATATGGACAGAGTGTGCTGAGGCATCCTTTCATTGCAAATGTCTGGGCTTCCTTCCTTCACAATAAAAGCATAAAAAGGAGGTAAGTGAATCTGATGCATATACAGAAATTAACCTGATAACAGTGTCAGGATGCTGCAGTATCCAGATGCAGAGACTTACAAGCACGATTTGAATGACCAAATTACATATAGCCCTTTGTAATGTAGATACCAAGGATAAGACCAGGTTGTTAAAGAAAAAAAATATTTAAAAATAGAAACAGATTAGGATGGTCTGTCTAATGTTGCCTATACACATTTAGAAGTCCAGTGTCAGCACTTCATGTCTTTTACCATCTCCCCAAAGCTTTCAGTCTTTTTGTATGTGCTTGATTTTCATTAAGAAATATTTATAAATCTTTCATAACTAATTCATTGTATGCAGTGGAGTAGCATGTCAGCAAGCATGATGGTTCTGATATTATTTTCAGCTTGTACTCAAATTCTGCTGCTTTTTAGAGTTTGTTTTTAACAACTTAAACAAATTAAGTGTACAAAACACAACTTGTTATTTCTTTAGCTTCTTCTCCTACCTGGATAGAGCTACTCAAGACCCTCCTTTCTTCCTCCTGAGAAAGCTGAACATGATCCTTTCAGCTTGCACTGTTCTATTGTGTTGTGAAGATTCTGATTTTGGCTGGCATCTTCCTCTCTAGAACATGACTATGTTCTACAAACATGGAACTGTTTTTGAGTGTGCTTGAGCATATTTGAGAAAACAGCATTTCTGTCTCATCTTTGGCCTAGTCTTACCTTTTTAGACATGAATAACTTGAGAGGCTGTGTTTTGCCACTCTTTCATGCCAATCAAGTGTGTTAGTATTTACCTTCCATTTAAAATTCTGTTACTTTTGAGTACACTGACTATTGTTGAGGACACAGAAACTTTTTAAAAGCTCTGCTTCAACTCTTTTTCCTTGCTGCACATATTATGTCTATATTTAGCAATTACACTGATGTGAAACCAAGATAGCCAATCGGTTTATGGCTTCAACAGGCATATTTCTGAAAAATTATATTTTAAAACATTGACAAAACCCTATCCTCTTCTCCTCTCAGTCCATGAACTTTTTTTTTTTCTCCTTTTTTTCCCCTGCAAATTCAGTGCATCCAGCCTTGTTAAAGCAAAGATGCTTCCCTGGAGTGATTCCTGTAAAAAGGAATTTTGTGATTGGTTTCAAATCTTCTCTCTTGCATATCTCATATTGTGGTCTCCTGTCAGATTTCTCCCATTCTCAAATCCCTCTCTTCTGAAGTAACATTTAAGATAAAACTATAAATTAAAAACATTCAAAAAAGAACCATAATGCTAATTGCTCACAGTTCAGTAAGCGTAGTCGTGTTTACAACAGTAAAGTTGATCAGATTCATGCATTACACATTATCCTAAATTTCCATTTTCATTCTATTCATCAAATCATGTCCAGAAGAACATTGTTTCATAGGGCGACAAGGAGTGGGGGAAAAACCCCAAAACAAACAGATAAAAAAACCAACCAACCAACCAACCAAAAAAAAAAAAACAAAACCCAAACCAAAAAAACAAAAACCCAAACCCAAATGCCAAACCCCAAAGAAATATTTATTTGATTCTTCAAAGTACAGTTGTCTTTCCAAAGTTACTGTAGACTGCTATGCAAGCTTAGTACAATTTCTCCAGAAGCAGTGGCTGGATAAAGTCCAGTAACACAGTCCTCCATGTGAAATTACTAGAACATTAAAACCTACTTTTTATAGGAAATAACATTTACTGATAATCTAACTACCCATAAATACCACCTAAAAAGCTGTGGCAGATTTTTTTTTTTGAGAGAGAGAGAAAGTACTGCAATAGAAAAATAATGCTGGTAAGTTTTAGATATTTTCTTCTTTTTAATGTATTGTTTTTCTCCTCCTACTCTGTCTGTATTTCTTAGAGAAATGAACACAGCCAGAGGGATCTGAAAAATGGTTATAATGAAAACCCAAACCACTTCTAAAATACACTTCTTTTCAGTATTTTGCTTAAGCAGAATACACACTGGGGTAGTATAAAAGGTTTATTAGCTTTTGGAATGAGTTACATAATTCACTCACTGCTTCATCAGTTCAGAGGGAAAAAACCAAACAAACAGAAACAGCTGTCCAAAGCTCATAAGGGCAAATGTGTTATCCTATTCTATCAAATTTTGTGTTTTCCAATATACACTTAGATGTACACTTAGGAAAAATTATTAACTTTGATAAATAACTGCAATTGGTTCAGTTATTCAGGAAGTGCAGCTGTTAAGGAATAACTGTCTTTTCAATAATGCAGGTTTTTTTTTTTTCTCAGATGTGGTCATGATTGTTACTGACAAATACAGCTCATAGCATCAACATTTGCGAAAATAATTGCAGATTTTTTCAGAACTGTTTTGCATCAGTCAGTCGTCATGAAGAAAACTTTCAAGTTCGCTTACAGAAGAAAACAGCTTTGAAAATAAGCGGAGTTTCAACTACTGTTTTTAAACATATTAGGATACCTTACATATTACACTGAAAGTTTTTGGAATACTGTAGCACTAAATGTTGAAATGCTATTTTTCAATTAGCCCTATAACAATTTAGTGATAATGTATTAGCCTGCCTAACACAAATTTCTGAGTGAAATGGAAGGATAGTAGTAGTAGTAATAACACATTGGTAACACAGAAAAGAGCATACAAGCATATACCTCTGCTATATCTCCTTTACCTGCTTTAGGAGTTCAAGGTTCTTTGGTGACAGGTCAAGCTGGAGAATGGACTACATATATTCTGTGTTGTAATATCTTCAATATCAGCCAGTTTTTCATATACAAAGTAAATAAGGAATCATTACTGTATGCAATACAAATAACCTGCTGCCTATAGATTTGATAAATATCACAACGTTTCAGTGGTGATCATTACAGCAATAATGTTTACCTCCATGAACTTGTACCTGGAAAAGTTTTCAGCTCTTGTAAATAGTGAGTTTCAACCCCTTCAGTGTTGTCTGCACCTCTCCAGAGTTCCCCCAGGACTGCTCCAAAGTGGAGACTGGGAACCCAATAGGTTCATTTAGGGGAGAGGAAGGATGTGGATTGCCTGAAGTTTTGCCAAATTAGCTTTGTTCATTTAAGGAGCCTTCCCTTTCCCCTGTCACAGGGGATCTTTGCACATGAATGCAACCTATCCTAAAAGTCTTTATATGGGTCATCAAGTGCTTCATAAAGCATTTGTCAAATGTGAAAGTAATGAAGTAAAAGTCTAATCAAACAAGTTGATCTTTGACAAATATTTCAGGTGGCCTTGGGACTGAGTTCCCAAGCAGTCCCTGTGTGTTTGAAACATGAGGGTGGCAAGGGGAATTAATAACTATGATTGGTGTGTGAACACCTTCCTTTCTAAAATCTAGTTTGATGTTGAAGCAGAAGAATGAAACACTATATTTAAGAACACCCCAAAGACTCCTCAATGAGAATTGAACTAACAAAAAATAAAATTAAAAAAAAAAACCAAAACCAACAACTAAACCCCCAAATGATAAAAAAGAAAATATCCAAACAAAACACCTTCAGAAACTAACATTCTACCTTATGGAGCTATACAGCACATAGAGCAACTCAGTAAATAGCCTTACCTGCACACTGTTAGCTGGTAAATATTAAAACACATATAAAAAAGGATATTAAAAAAAACCTTTTTTGTTCAAAGAAAATGTGAGCATACGCTCCACTATTTTATAAAATGAATAGCAAATGTAAGCCCTATTTGAGAAGTTTATTAGCCTTGGTGTATTGCACATGGCACTGCAACGTATGTCTTGTGTTCTTTTGAGATTAATTTTAAAAATGGGAGAAGCAAAACTAATCAAACACTTGTTTCTTCACAGCTTTTATTTCTTAGCTTCTGCATGTAGCCAATTCCAAGTGGATGTCAGTGTAATATTAGTCTGGGGCACCGAATGTGAAATTTTGATTTAGTAATGTTCTCTTCATTAGTTCAAAGATTTAAAAAAAACCCAAAACAATAAAATATCCCTAGACTTCTCCCCTTAAGGTATAGAGCACACTACTTATTTGTATTCATGCAAGCTTTTGGGGATCTGGAAAACTCTGAAATCAACTGAGAAAGAGTGGCACCTTTTTACGTAACGGAAGATAAACTGAATAGAGCTGCAGTCATTATTGTGTTAGTTGATGCCAGTAATGATTTCTATTACCAGTATGCCAGACTGTCCAGCTGAAATACAGATAGTATTACAGGCTATCCAATATATAGGAAAATTGCATGGGTCTGGTAGCCATTTTCAAACTATGCTATGAGTAAATGAGAGACAGGAAAGATGTTAGGCTCATTCTCAGCAGCTGACAAAAAAATGCTTATATCTGGTTTTCCTAGCTCCCTAGAATCCTAGGGATTCTACAGATTCTACATATCTCATAGAAAAATCTGCACTCCCAGAATGTTGTGTATATGAATGAAATACCACATTCTCCTCTGTTTAAATATAATCCTTCATTGTGTCTCTGCCACCGTTGAGAAATCAAATGAAGCTGAAAATTCAGCAAAGTAAGAAAGAGAGGGAGCATATTAATATTTGAAAGGGAGGCTAAAACATTTGAAACAGTAGAAATGGAAGCTTTTTTATTCTTGTCTTTCTGACCTTGGAATAGTCATGTCTTTCATCTTTATTTCAGTTCTTCATCTGGAAAATAGTAATGTAAACACAAGAAAAAAGTTCACAGTGACAAATCTCTTAGAGCAGCATTCAGGTATTATAATCTCTACATCCTATCTTCCTATCATCCAGCCTGGATAGCCTACCACAACACAAATAAAGAAAGAAATTGAAGGAAACCCCACATCTTCAGACAAAATAGGGTTTCTTTTTTTCCTCAAACCTGTCTTGCTTAATTTTTTATATTTTTAAAAAACATTAATAATAATCTACCCCTACCATCAATACATTGGAGTTCAATTATATTTTCCTAGAAAAGTTAAGTGTCTAATTCAGACACAGGATCAATACTGGTCATGGTCATCATCTAAATTTAATAAACTAATTTGCTTTGTGTTCATTTTCAAGTTATACTCTGAGGACTGTGCTTATTGCACCAGAAATCTTGAGGAAATATTCAAGGAAAGTCCAGGTTGAAGCTCTATTTGCCCTAAAAACCCGGTTTGATAATTACATTCATCCAACTAATATATGGTTTGTGTCTGTTCAAAATAAGGCAGATCTTGAATATTTAATATCAATAACCTGTGTTGAGCTGCAATATTACAGATAACTTCATACAGCAACATAACTATTCATGTTCAAGTTCAAGAGGGCACAAAGAGAAGTACAAGAAAAAAGCCAACAAAAGAAATTACATTTTTTCAATTGTCTTGTTTGCAAATATCAGTGTTCCTTCAGCCTTCTTTTTACTTTTGAGTTCTTAGCTATAAATCTACTCTTTACAGAGACTGTATTAGCTACTCTAAGTGGAGAGGAGAATGTGATTCTAGTGATATGTAACTCACAAGCAGATCAAGTGAAACTCTCATGCTAGTGTTGTGTAACGTGCAGGTTTGAGGACTCCTCAGAAACACAGATCTCTGACTGCAACAGAATGGGATTCTGCCAGAAGCTGATGTCTCTAAGCAGCACAACACCCACCTGCCGCAATAGTGGCACCTGCGGTTGTGCCTTTGCCTCCCACCTGCAGGTAGTGCATGTCATTCACCTGTGTTTCTCAGCTAAAAGACTTTTTAGGATTTTTTTTTTTTTATGTGACTTGTAAGAGCACAGATTTGTCCATTTATCTGTTTTACTATAATCTAAACTGTTCCTAGATGCAAAAATATGCTAAATTATTTTTACATAAATTCTAATGACATCCCCTCTATTAATAATATTTTGCAGTGTGTTTCAAATACAGTACTGAAAGATGATATTAAGAACAGAATTTAATAATAAGATTTAATGTTTAAGTAAACCAAAATACACTTAGAAATTATCTTGCATCTACAGAAGTAAAATTCTTGATTTTCTATAAATTGCACAATTATTTACTGCTCTGTCAGAGCAGTTATAGAGATTTAAAAGGTAAAAATAAAGGGAAAATAATGAGGTCACAAAATCGTGTACAGGATGTTACTACTACTTTTTAGACTGAATTTTTATCCATTTAAAAAAATCATTGTTCAGTGGTTTTTGCTTTGCTCAGCGAAGTTCCAAAATTCCTTGGGAAATCTTTCATATACCTAAAAGTCTATGAAATTAATACATCAATAACATACAAACACATACATATTTGTATATTGTACAAACACACACAGTTTCATAAACTCCAGCCGTTTTAGTCCCATGATACACAAACTCTGCTTAAGGCACTTTGAGTTAACACAGTGGAAAAATAATGAAGTTCATATTATGTAGCAATAGATTACTGCTGTCTGGAAAAAAAAATCCATTGGGAAATATGAACACATTCTGTTTCACTGGGTACTGAAGAAATAAGAGAATTGTAGAAATGTGGAGGGAGTTGGAGTGAGTAGAGAGTGTAAAGTGAGAAATCATGAGAAAAGATTGATTACGTAACAGCATTAAATAAAATCAAAATGTCCTAAAGTTGCTCTGGATTGTTTTATGTTATTCAGTAGAAGTTTATAAAAGGAAAAAAACTTCCTCATTGTATTTTTTGTATGACCTCATCCAGCAACTGTCAATGAAGTCATGCTGAAAATCAAGATATCTTAAAGAACTCTCAGTGACCTACAGAGGAAGATCATGTTTCACAAAGTATGATAGCTGAAGCAATTTCAGTAACATTTTCAGAAATTACTATGTGTGACTGTGGTTCTTCCAAGGAGAATAAGGTATTTCAGTACCCATTAAAATTTTGAGGGAACTATATGTCAGTTTTACTTACTTTAGACAGAAAAGATTTTACCCCTTACACTCACAAAACTTCAGCTCAGGTTTTGGATTAGAAATCATCTTGCAAAAATTGGGTGATATTTTCAGAATTTATTTCAGACACGGTACTGGTAACATATCGCAGTCTTTCTCCTTACTCTTCCACCTTCTTTATATTCACTTAATGTTTAACTATATTGACCTAATGTTTAAAGTCTGTATTTAATTAATATATAATCTGCAATATATATATTAAAAAGATATATGATTGGACATTTATTAAAATAATATTTAAATAGTTTGATATATTTTCAGGACCTTATCTCAGGCTGCATTTTGCAGAATATTGTTAACAACTGGGTTCCCTGTTTCTAAGGAAACATATGCAATGGGATGTGAGAGAAGCTGTAAGATCAGCGCTGTTTACCAGGCAACTTCACAGAGAGCAGCTACAGCAAAGAGGAGGACTAACAAGACATAACAGCAAAAGTAATGGTTGCAGCAAACACCTTAAGAATGAGAAGAAATGAAATTTAAAGGGCTTGCCAACCAAGCTAAGGCACATTACAAACATTCCAGCCTTTGAGGATCAACCCTGAAGCCATGCTTTGCAGACCCACCCTGTTGAGGCTTCAGACTGGCAAACAAAGATGCTACTCTGCAAGCTGACACAGTTGCATGGGTGATGTTAAGTCCTGAAAAGAGCTGGGCACATTGTGTGGCCTTTGGAAAATACTGACAAGATGCAACAGTTTGAGATTGAAAAGTTGAAACAGCTGGTTCATTTTACAGGTTTCAGTAACACTTACTGTAAAACTAAATACCTGCATTATGTCATCCTTCCTAAGACACCTTCAAGACATTTTGGGGGATACAATGAACAATACCAACACAACTCTGATGTTGCTATGAAAAGTAATGTTTTGCATGGGTCTAGCAAAACAAACCAAACCAACCAAACAAACAAACAAAAGCAGGTGGGGGGAGAAGAGAGAAATCAGCTAAGCAATTAGCATTCCCAAATACCCAGGAGGAGAAAGAAAGAGTTGGAAACACAGCCTTTTCTCAAGATTCACATACTAACATGTAGAAATAAGGGTATCATCTTTAAATTCACTTCCTTTAACATTAAGAGGTCTGGGAATTGTGATTGATTTGTCTGATGGTTGGTTTTTTTTCCTTTTTTTCATCAACCAGGTAGTGAAGCTGAGGCAGTTTCTGTGGAGAATTATTAAGTTAAATTCTAAACAAAGCATCCAAATCAGAGGCTTAGGATTCAAGCAACAAATCATTTTTGAGACAATTACTTCATCACATAGCAGCTATTGAAAAATTACATTTCTGTTGCCTTGCCTTATGCCTGAGCCAATAATTCCTAGAAGCCAACTGTACTACATATTATGTAGTTATTGTGAAAAATAATAACGATTACGCAAGTTAGCTTGAGCTCATTGAGTGTGCAGAAGTGGTGTGAAAATGGCAGAGGAGGCAGGATACTTCCATTTTGTTCAGCAACTGCACTGCAGCACTGCAGTGTAAAGGTGAGAGGCAGCTTCTCATATATATACTTAAGTACAGACACTTGGTGTAGTGACACTTGTCATAATATTATTTTATCTATATGATGCAATGTAAACCCCCCTGTCATTAACATAGCAGTGGTGGGGTTATAACAGTTAAAAAACTCAGCTTTTCCTTTACTTAAAAATAGAAGTGAAGTATCTCTGTGCTATCAATTGGACAGCCATTGACAATAGTTTAATTTAGTATTTTTTTAATCAGTAATCAAATATGTTGAAGAGGTGTGAAATTTTGTTCACTTCATGCTTTTCTTTAATCCTGTACTGCAACAAACTGTCTTTGTTCACCTCACTATAAAAGAAATCTTCTTTAATCCAGTACAGCAGTTTACAAATGCAAACAATTAGATTCCTTATTTACTTGTTGACATAGGTAAATTCAGTAGAAAACTTGCATAAATGGAGGCTAAGATAGTACTAAGTAATGAATTCCACCCTCAGTCTGTAGTGTGTTTATAGGGGTTGAGTGGGAAGGTAATATAATTATGAATGCTGCAACATTGTATGTGAATAAAAGATCAGTATTTAGATAAGTCAAGTAACCCAAAAGGAATGAACTGATTACATATTTAGAACTGACTGTGATGTGCGTACTACATACAGACCGCTGCCGCAGAAAACACTGCTTAGTTACAGGTAAAATATTTCTTTTTCCATTTGATCTTGACATGATTGATAAAAATACTGTGACTTTTCTTTAGTTCTGGCCTCACTCAGTGGAAAGCTGTCCTGTCATCACCCCTCTGTTGCCCCAAAGTAGTAAACCCATTACAATTTCTTTTTAGGGTAAGCAGCTGATTTAGGAAGACTCATGTGAAAAGAGCTGTCTTGCAACTTGCAAATCAAGTTTGTCATCCAGTAGCAGACAAGTAACTATTATTAGCTGTTACAGTAGGCAAGATACAAATGTCATTTTTTCTGAAAGGTGAAGTTAAACTTTTCAGTTTCACAAGAGATTTCTGTCACAGTTTAAGACAGTGCTATATGTGGAAGCTACCACTGTACCATCTGTCATAGGAAGTGATATTTTGGGGACACATTGTAACCCAGCTGATGACTAGCTCACAACCTTTACCAAAATACTACCTGTAAATTAAAGATATGTGTGCACTTAGGGCCTATAATCAGCTTATTCACTGGTAGGTCAACACCTCTGGAATAGCTCTGAAAAGACAGGAACATACTGGTACATTTAGCATGGGGATTCATGGGGAACCTAAACCTGAATGTACTTCTCACCTTTGAGTTCTGCTGATACATAGGGCCATTCACCTACCATTCTTGGAACCTAAGGAAATCAATCGGGGACAATATTTTGTCCAGGTTTTTTAGCCCACCTTACACAAAGAGATGTTGTAATTTTCCTGATGTAAACTGTTGAACTTATTCATCCTTTCAGTGATGCAAAGCCCAACTTTTGACACTAATTTAAAAAGCCTTTAAAAAACATTTTTGATGCTTTTGACGGGAGATTTTGCAAATACAAACACTTTGAAGATTATTGTTTTGAATTATACCTACAGACTTATACGTATGATTTTGCCAAAATGTATCACTGCTACAAATGTGATACACAGCTTTGATATCCTGGGTTACTGCAGGAAGGTGAAGGAGACAAAGCAGTCCATTCCTGAAGCCTGGGGAAATAGTTTGCTTCAGTTTAAAAAGTATCACACAGAAGCTGGTGAAAGGACTAAAAAAGTCAGCCCATATCTGAGTCAAAGTGGGAAAAGCTGGCAACACAGACTAGAGAAACAAATTATTTCTTTTTGCCAGTACAATGTGCAGCTGATGTGCAATAACCGCAGAGAGATTGCTTTGTGATATACTTTTCTACATTGTGTTTTTTCACCCTAAAATAAATAGCACTAAATTTTCTGAAAGCTGGCTGACCACAGATAAATTCTACCATGTTGCTGTGAGAGCCACAGGGCAACTGCCAACCTGTATTAGGTATCTTAAGGTCCGGTGGGAGGATAAGGGGACCATGACTGTAAATTCAAGTCTGGAGGCAGAGGACTGAACTTCCTCACCTGAAAGAAACTCAGATTTGCACATCTGAGACCTTAGCAGAATACCTTACGGGTTCTTGTGAGGGACAAAGCTGTAGAAAATTAACATCACAGGATCTATGACCGTAGCTAAATTAATTAAAAATATATTCCATTTATAAGAGTTTATTGAATATTAAAACTTGGAACAAGACTTCCAAATTTCAAAATAAGTACACCATATCCTTTTGCATGTTATGTATGATACTGGTTTAGGCATACAGGGAAGCAAACAAATACTTTGAGTGTGGAGTTACATTCTTCAGTGCTTACGTATCAAAGTACATTTTCACCTTCCTTAAGCTTGTTTCATGGTTATTTCAACAACACAGCTGAAATTAAGTGTGAATCCTAAAGCTATAATATCACCTTAACAAAATACAGTATTTCACCTGTGTAAGAGTAAGGGAAGAAAATTCAAAAACCTATCCATGATTTTAAGACTGGCTGTTGCCTAGCAGCTGTGCTGAGGGTGATGGGATTTTGCCCAGACACAGGCCAGTAGGTAGCTGGCTGGTAGGTGGGTGCAAGGGACTTCCCTCCACGCTCCCACAGCACCATTATAAGAAATCCTTGACTCCAAAAGCACCTTTCAGAGGTCCAGTGGAGTATTTTTATTGTATTTTTGTAAGTTACACTTTTCTGTTGCCTGAACTTTGAGGAATTTGGCTTTTCATGCTATTCTGATGGCTACACAACATGCCTACAGACACATTTAAATGATATTTATTCCATATGAGTTTTCTGGCTTCAGCTATGGTGCTGTACTGCAGTTGTTATTGGGCATCTGACCAAACACCTCCCAAAAGTACAGCTGAACTGAAATGAATAAACATTTTAGACTGTAGTCAAACAAGTTCAAAATTCAGGCAGTCATGTTCCTAACACTGGCCCAAACCCATGCTTCAACAATTATCACACTGCAGCAGCTGTCCACCCACTATTCTGTGTCTTAGTATCATCTTCAGAATCCTGAACAGAGTTTCTCTGTAAGTGCAGCTTATGAAATCCCACCACTGGTTAGAATTTGCAGCAAGCTATATATGATGTCCTTGCTTTGCAACGTCTTATCTGTAGATTATCTGTCCAGGAATATACCACTTCTCCATGAAAGTTTGTGACTGGACTTTAGGGATTCATCTGGGAAAGACACGGGCAAAAGCAACTCTTTGCTGGCTTATTTATCATTGTGACAATATGCTCAAATTTAACTAGATTTTTTAATTTATTTATTTAGTAGGAGTGGGAGTGAGGGGGAGGATTTTGACAAGTCTTGAAATTCTTCATCCTCCCCCTTTTTTCCAAGCTACTGTAGAAATAGATGAGAAAAATTTAGGTTAAGCTTTTGTCTGAAAAAACCCCACCAAACCACCCAAAAAACCCCAACCAAAACAAATCCACACAAGGAATCTTTTTTGATCTAGGACCAAAGTTCATACATGAATTTTTACTTTATGTACACTGAAACCCAAATTTCAGATTAAATCCTTCCTGGGCTTACCCAAACCCTCAAACCATTCTGTTTGAAAATCTTGGCAAATCTTGGCTAAGCTTCAACTCCCTTTAGGAAACTTTCTAACACATTTAACACTGTCTTTAGAAAACATGATGCCTAAAGAGTACTTTATGAAACAGAGATATGGTGAATGTGCCACACTTCATAGAGGCGCTTCAATACTATTTTTCACAGGTGTAAGGCATTAAAGACATGATTAGTGTTGCTTTCAGGTTTTTTCTTTTTCCTCTCCTAGTCTTTGCTACTCTATGATTAATTGAGAAGCAGTAAGATTGTTACAAGCCAAGAAGATTGGTTGTAAACTGACAGATAAGGGTATCCATATAAAGGTTAAAAAAATATGAATATATACTCATATGGAAGTTCTCAGTTTTGTATAAAAATACTGTTTATTGATGGTTAACTCAGAAATTATATCGATATAAAACAAGGGGGAAAAACAATTTATATTATCTCTTCTAAAATGTTTTAAGTTAGATTTGTAACTTTAAAAGGCAATAAACAAATTATTTGTCTTTTAACAGCAAGTAGTAAAATATTCCAGATACAGTCAAAATGCTTGAGAGATCCAGGCAGAGGTCTTACCTAGTAGTTGTTTCCACTGCAGTTCTGAGGCCATGTCTTCAACACTGTGGTCAGATCGCAGAATGGCTGAGGCTGGCAGGGATCTCTGGAGGTCATCTGGTGCAACCCTCCTGATTAAGCAAAGCCACCTAGAGCCTGTTGCCCAGGACTGTTCCAGACCACTTTTGAATATCTCCAAGGATGAAGACTCCACAACCTCCCTGGGGAACTCAGTGCTGGGTCAGTGCTGTCACTGGGCACCACTGAAAAGAGCCTGGCTCCATCTTCTTTGCACCTTTCCCTCAGGTGTTTAGATACATCGATAAGATGCCCCTAAGCTTTCTCTTTTCCAGCTCTAAGTCTTTCCTCATATGAGAGATGTTCCAGTCCCTTCATCATCTTCAAGGCCCTTTGTTGAACTTCCTACAGTACACCCATGTCTGTCTTGTACTGGGGAGCACAGAACTGGACTCAGTACTCCAGATATGGCTACACCAGTGCTGAGTAGAGGAGAAGGATCACCTTCCTTAACCTATGGACTATGTTCCTCCTCTTGCAACCCAGGATACCATTAGCCACCTTTGCCAAAAGGGTCCAATATACTGTAGGTATTTAAATGTTACTAACCTGACTGTTTTAGTGGCTTATCTGTAAATTGAACACACTAAGGATAATTCTGGGTCAGTTTGGTACCTTCCTTGAATTTTTCATCATGCTATATTTAAAACAGGTACACAGAGTACCTTACAACAATGTAGTCCATGTACATAGTGGAGACATTATTACAACAGTAGCAGCTAGTTTTAGTTTTTCAAAAATTTGTGAGTCAGCTTCAATTGAAATAATTCTCAGCCTTTTGACTCAATGCAGATATTTAACAATATTTAACAAACGTGTCAGAATTCCATTAAAACCAATTTAGGTACATTTTTATTGCAACAATGTAATCAAAACTACACTGCCAGTTTATGACAGTCAAATTATCTGTAGTTTGAAGAAAAGCTAGATTTCGTAATATAACTGATAGGAACAAGATCAAAGAATAATCAGATGTTCAGGTCTTTTCCTCACTAAGCTGAAATATTAAGCGTTCACATATGCCTGTTCTAGCAGCAACACAGCCGCTCCTCAAGCTGATGCTTATGTTACCGTTAGCTGTGCTACAGTTCTAATTACACACTGACTATATTTGTAATGAAGCATTTTCTCTCTACTGGGCTGCAGAGTTATCACTCACTAGGTAGTAAACAAAAACACTGCTCACAGTGGGAATTGAAGATATTAAAGCCTTTTGTATTTTTTGTCCCTCATCTCACCAGGTTCAGTTCCTTTCCTGTGGAGATCTTTTTCTTGTCTTAGTTTGAATTTGGACCATATTTACTCTTTTCCATTTCTAGTTCATTGGACTTAATTCCCTAGTCTGTTTCTAGTTCAGTCACTTTGCCAAGTATTTGTGTAGCCCTTTCATACAAGTGTGTGCACAATTTTACCCACTGCTGCTCTCTAGTCCATCTCTCACCTCTTTGAATTTCATTCCGTTTTGCTACTTTTACACTTCCAAGTTTTGTTAAGTTGCTTGTATTCTGATTCCAGTGTAATGCAATTAATTTCTCTTTTTTTATTGCTCAGTCTCAACTACTTGAGAGTAAACTAAAATAGGCAAGATTTTCAATTGCAAAGGAATGCATTATTCACTATCAATGAAAAAGAATGGGAAAAGGAAATGAGTAATGTGGGCTGAACTATTAGAAGGGAATAGTTCTGGTGGGCTGAATGGATACCAAAGGGGAAGAAATGCATGGACTGGGAATGGGAGGTAGATTAAGCTAAATTGCAAAAATGGAATAAACAAAGTAAGAGAAAGGGAATGATTCGGGGGAACAAAGAGAAATAAAGTAGTAAGGAAATAAACCCACAAGGTAAAATAGAGCATGAAAAAAAAAAAAAGAATAAGCTAGGCTTCATGGGAAGCAATCAAAAAAACACAAAAAGAAAATTAAACAGATTCAGCTGAAAGAAAAGTCTAAATATAAATTAATGCAAGATTAATAGAAAGGTACTAACCTGAAAACAATTATAGAATTAGTTTGTGCTTACATGGTCATGATATGAATAGCCAAAAAGAAACAGAACTGAATCATTTGTACAGGTACATTGATTTGAGTGCTGACACAATGCCTGGTGTTTTTTCAGTCACTGTTGTGAGGTACCACGTTCAGGGAACAGCACTTGGTTGCCTGGTCATACTGTGTTCTGCAACAATGGCTGTCAAGTGGAATTACTTCAATATCTGGTGAGGAGACAATCCCCTTTTTCACAACACCTTTGTTGCCTCAACTAAAGATTATTGCAATGCTTTCTACATGGGGTATGCCTTCAAGATGCAGTGTGTAGATGGAGCAGAACATCCTAGTCCACTGTTTTAGTAGCATTTCATGTAGAAAGTAGTTTGTTTTGACCTCTTAAATAACTTTTAAAATGGTTTGGGATTCATCTAGGTAAGAATCAGACTTTCTCTTTTTATGTCTCCTGCACAGCTGAAGTCACCTGAGGTACTTCAGCTAAAAGCCCCTTCATGGTAATAAATGAACAGGAGGAGGCTGATGGTAAAGTACGCTCAGTGTGAAGTCCTTGAATTTGAACCAAGCTTTATATTTTTGCTGGGATCTCTCAAAAAGTAATCTTATCCATATTGGGAAATATTATATGCTCAGGGAAATAAAGGGAGATGGAGAGATCAGTTAGGCAGTAAGGATGAACTAGTGGGATACTGCTAGAGAGAAGGGGAAGAAAAGGGCAAAGGTGCAGGGATGGAAGATGGAGAATTAGCTGATACTAGAACTTAAAAGGTATATTCAATGGTGAGTCCTATTCCAGACTATGATAAAAGAATGCCTTGAGTGTAAACGGGAGGAGTGGAACCATTTTATATAGGATGAATTTGATCTTGACAGATTGTTTTTTAGTTTTGGTACAGTTTTGTACAATGTTTTATAGGAAGTCTATGTAAACTAAAACAACATTACCTTTATCCTGGAAATAGTACATATTAATTAAGACATGCTGGACCACATATAAATAAAATAAGTATCATAATGTATTACTGTTTCTTCTAGGTTACTTTTCTAAACTTATTTCCTTCTTGTTGAGAACTAGAAATCATCTCAGAGTCTGATTCTGAGACACTGGCTATCGCTTATTTATTTTTTCCCAATGCCTAGGAGGTGCAAGGACTGACTGAAGGTTTTTATTGCTCAGTTAGACCTTTGCACATGAGAAGAGCAGGATTCTGCATGCATGATAACATGTCAAGCAGTGGCTGTCAATAGAAGGAAGAAGTAAAGGCAGCCCAAGCTCAAGTGATCACCCCTATGACAGAGGAGTGCACAGAGAGGGATCAGACATCTTGTTGATGTCCCTGTGGAATGAAGGCAGAGAAATGATCTTGACAGTGGCAACCATGGGATTTCTCTCTCTGTCAGTGAAAGGAAAGCACAACTGACAGTCTCAGCCTGGAGTACAGCATCAAGAATGGAAATAGCACTGCAGGGTAAATAAGCCATGGGAAGAAGTGCAGTCCACAGAGTGGAAAGGTAATTTTTAGAGCTTTAATTTAAAACAAAATATTACTAGTAAGTGTCCTTAAAAAAAAAAAAAAAAAGAAAGAAAAAAAAAAAAAAAGAAGAAAAAACCCCACCCCAAAGTACCCAAATTATGGCTTTCTATGTAGTAACTTAGAGGAAGAGTGGATGATGAGATACCATATGTCTGTTCTATATTCAGGAAATTAGAGTGAAATATAAATCTTTTCAATTTTATTTGATTTACTCAACTTTGGTTGCTTAGTTTTGCAAACCTGCTGCAGAATTTAATGTGAAATATCCTTTATTCCTTATTTGTCCATTTCCTTACAATTGCTTAGTACCAGCATCAGCTACAACATCAATACTTCTCATATCATAAGATAATTATTAGCTGATGTGACCATCATGCCACCAGCAGGACTCAAACTATTTGCTTTCTTCTATGAAAGAAACACATTTATTTAGACAAAGAGGGATTGTTTTAAAAGACATTAAACATTTTAAATTTACTATATTAAGTATCAGGAAGGTTTCAGGTGAAGAATCAGTTTGCAAATATTAACATAGTAACGCAAATCTCAGCTCCCCTGGTGAGTCATAATTTTAGGCAGAAACTGAACTGATTAAAAAAAATGTTCAGAAATCCTTTGCTAGTTTGAAATATCTTTGATCCTCAAAGATGAAGAGATTAAGATTCTTATTTGGATGAGTCAAAGTTGGCTTTTCATTCCCAGATATGTTATTTATCCAATATAGCTTGATCATTGGTGGTCCATTTGCCAAACAGTAAGGATAGAAGGGTTATATCCTCGTAACTCAGAAAGCTCTTCTCATGGAACTTAATAGCAGAACGAGAGGTGAGCCTCTTCTATGGCTACTGGGGCAATATAAGCACCTGGGAAGTTAATACAATCAAAAGCCATTACGTTTTTATTAACTTTCCATCCATCATTTTAGTTAAATTTATGAGCTCTCTTTAGCAATTCAATAAGTTATGATACATAGCAGGAATCTTATCTCCTGCCATCAGGTTCTGCTTAGGGCTCTATCAGTATTGTCTGTCATGACATTTGCAAGAATACTTAATTATTCTTTTAAGTTATATTATGTGTTATTTTAGATATTTTGAGAATATTGATTTATCAGAATAGCCTGAAAGTGGAGATACAACAGAGTGACTTGTCCTGCATGGACAGGATCATAACTTAAAATGCTATTACCAATATTATACAAACACAGTTTTTTCTCTTTCTATGAAGGCGTAGTGTATTTCTTAGAGAAAGGAAGTTTAAAAGGATATTAATACACTGCAAAGGCAAACCCTAAAATTTTAAGGAAATTATTTAATTAAGATTACATATTTGGTCTCAGTTCAGGTAGTCTTCAGAACTCTACATTATGTTCTTTCTTTTGTTATATTGTTCTTGGTAATTTTTTATCAGTTACGTTACCCTTTGTTTCAGTCAGTGTATGGATATAAGCACCTAATGACCATAAGGCACTGTTCTACACTGTTCCATTTCTACTATCATTTCATTCTGCATGGGATCTACTCAAGGGTACTGAGAAAGCTGGTGGAAGAGCTCACCAAGCCAGTCTTCATAATTTCTCAGCAGTCTTGGCTAACCAGGGAGGTCCCAGAAGACTGGAGGTTACCCAATGTGGCAGCCATCAACAAGGAGGGCTGGAAAGAGGATCCAGGAAACTGCATGCCTGTCAGCCTGACCTTGGTGCTGGGGAAGGTTATGAAACAGATCACCTTGAGTGCGATCACAGAGCACGTGCGGGACTACCAGGACATCAGGCCCACCCAGCACAGGTTTATGAAAGACAGGTCTTGCTTGGCTAACCTGACCTCCTTCTACTATGAAGTGACCTGCCAATAGGATAAGGCTGTGGAAATTGTCTACCGAGACTTTAGTAAAGCCTTTGACACTGTTTCTCACAGCATTCTCCTGAGGAAATGACTGCTCATGGCTTGGGTGGGTGTGCTGTTCACTGGGTAAAAAGTGACTGGGTGTCCAAGCCCAAAAAATGGTGGTGCATGGAGTTAAATCCAGTTGGCAGCTGGTCACAAGTGATGATCGCCAGGGCTCAGGATTAGGCCCAGTTCTGTTTAATATCTTTATCAACTGTCTGGATGAGGGGACATTGGGTGCACACTCAGTAAGTTTGCAGGTGACACCAAGCTGGGTGGGAGTGTCGATCTTTTTGCAAGTAGGAAGGCTCAGCAGAGGGATCTGGACAGGCTGGACTGATGGGCCAAGGCCAGTTGTATGACATTCAAAAAGGAGAAGTGGTGGGTCACAACAACCCCATGCAACGCTACAGGCTTGGGGAAGAGTGGCTGGAAGCTGCCCAGCAGAAAAGGACCTGGCGTGCTGGTCAACAACTAGCTGAGTACAAGCTGGCAGTGTGCCCAGGTGGCCAAGAAGGCCAACAGCATCCTGGCTCGTATGACAAATAGCATGGCCAGCAGGATAGGGCAGTGATTGTCCCCCTGTACTGGGCACTGGTGAGGCCACACCTCAAAAAGTGTTCAGTTTTGTGCCCCTCAGTACAAGAAAGACATTGAGGTGCTGGAGCGTGTCCAGAGAAGGGCAACGAAGCTGGTGAAGGGTCTAGAGAGCAAGTCTTATGAGGAGCAGCTGAGGGAACTGGGGTTGTTTAGCTTAGAGAAAAGGAGGCTCAGGGGGGATCTTACCGCTGTCTACTACATGAAAGGAATCTGTGGTGAGGTGGGTGTTGGTCTCTTCTCCCAAGTAACAAGTGATAGGATGAGAGGAAATGGTCTAAGGTTGTGCCAGGGGAGGTATAGATTGGATATTAGGAAAAAATTCTTCCCTGAAAGGGTTCTCAAGCATTGGAACAGGCTGCCCAGGGAAGTGGTTGAGTGTCCATCCCTGGACGTATTGAAGAGACATGTAGATGTGGCACTTAGGGACACAGTTTAATGATGGACTTGGTGGTCCTGGGTTAACAGCTGGACTGGATGATCTTAAAGTTCTTTTCCAGCCTAAATGATTCTATGATTCTAGAATTCATAGCTCAAAATGAGGTCTTACACTTTATTTTCTGACTATTGTTTGTGCCCCAACCCAGCTACAGCATTATGCAGTTCCTTGTGGGCTTTCCTGTAACACTCATCACTACAGCTGGTTCACAGTTGTTAATTCATTTTCACAAAGCCTCTGACATGAAGACAACTTGTTAGCGATGTTTATTAGGACAAATGATAAAAAACGGCAATAAAAATGCAGAGATTTTTAGACACTGTAATTGCTGTTACAAAGAATACAGCATCATTTAGAAACTAAGGGCAAAGACAAAACAAGTTGAAAAAAGATTTAACCATTCATGATGCAAAAATCTGATTTTTTCTTAGTGTTTTTTTGTTTTCTGCAGGGACAGAGTGTCCGAAACGACTATATTACAGTTGCTGATGTAAGCTCCCTTGCTGCTGCAGGAAGTTATGTCATGAAGTCTGAATGCTGAAGTCCAAAGAATATTTATTCTGTAGTTAGGCTATGGAAGAGGTTCAGCTCATGTTTGGTCCTTTAGGCTATGAAATTCCTCTACGGCTTGTTGCTGGCAGTTCCTACAGCAGGGAAATACTAGTCCTGGCACTGAAATCATGAGTACACATGTTATCATGATGGGATGGTGGAAATGAGAAACTGCATGCTCATCTCCAAGATTTTCATCTCCTTTGTGTCCGCAGTCTCCAAAACTAGCCGTTAGTTTGTGCAAATAAACTTAAACCACAAACCCCATTTCTCTCCTTTAGCCCTCTGGTTTATGACTTCAGGTGTTAGTAGCAAAACCTAGAAGCTTCACAACACTAGCCTGAAGAAATTAGTAGCACCTGGGAACATTATCTGTACTTGTATGCACCAATTAGGAGGGAGCTGAAGTCCAAACACAGAAGCATAATCAAATCTTTAGAGCTACCTGTCAACTGGTCAAAATTCCTCTGACTCCAAAAAACATAATTCATATAATCACCTTTAAAAAAAGTTTCTGAGAAGAAAACTTGGAACCCATCTCCAAGTAAATCCAAGCCTTAAATTTTCACAGGGAGACACTACAATATTATGCATAAGGCAGTACAAAATTCTTTGTGATCCCTTGCAGCATGATTGTATTTATTCAGAGCACCACTGTGGGCAGCAGCTTTCTCTGCACGTCAGGATGTTTTGTTCCAAACTAATTGCCTTTTAATGAGCATGTAACTATTGACTGCTTGCATAAAGTCTGGATTAAGTGACCTGTCCAGTACATTCAGGAAGTGTTAGCTTGTATTATTGCTGCAGTATTCAATCATGGTAGCACTTTCTTTCTTCTGGTGCTTCCTTCCTCATTCACCAGGTGTTGTCCTTCCAACTAGAATCGTGAGGGACTCCAGCAAAAGATGTATGCTTGAATCTATTACACTGCACACTATTTAAAATGGTAGGTCTGAAGTAACTAGTTAATATGAAATTAAACTTTCATTTAGATGCTTAAAGACTGTATTACTTCTTTTGCTGTTCATGCTAAGAAAGGAATGCAAAATATGACAACATACTTGCATATGTGTTATCGATTTGTTAATAAGTTAAGATTGATTGACTTTATTTGATTGATTAATTGATTTTATAAAATCATTTTATAAAATTGAAAAATAGAAGGATAAGAAATATTTTTAATGAAACTTATAGCTGCACAGTAAAAGCTGCTATGAGATCTTTTGTACATCCTGTACCAACGCTAGAAGAAGGGGCTAGAACCATTGTTAAAACTTAGGTAGTAACTTTAGGGTTTGAAAGGTTTCTTTGTATTTGACCAGTCTTCTGTATGTAGAAGTGTATTGAAATGTCAGAATATGAGATTAATGGAAACCGGGGAGAGTCGACTGGAACAGCTTGTAGTTACCTGCCAAGAAATAGTGAACTTTAGTAAAAGGTAATTCCGGCAGGGGGAGATCGCGACCACCGACTCATATATCACCTACCCAAATTGTACCCCAGACCCATTTCTAGACCTTTCTAAGCTCTACTGCGCAGAATCAGATATAGGAGGAGAATATGTTAATGATTTATGGGAAATATCATGGTTATGCATGAATACTTAATGAATATGTATGAATAAGTTCTATATATGGTGTCTGATTTTGAGACCTGGCGTGCGTTGATCGTGAGAAGACTCGCTCACGCACCCGGCCGTTAATAAAGAAGTGTCTGCTTATCTACATCACATTGGTGTCGATAAGTTTTTCATTCCAAGATTTCAGTAACATATGCATCACAAAGCATAAGTCTAGAAAGGAACAGCATACAAAGAAATGTTGTTTTCAGATTGTGGACTAAATTTTGGAACTAATTTCCTACCTGAATCAGTTTACATCAATAGTAAAGTTCCCAAGCTCCTAATAAAGACTTTTCAGTCATTATTGTTTCAAAGAAAAATACCCTAGACATTTCAAAATCTTACCTATTAAAAAATAATAAGCAAGATCACTAAAGAAAAGCACTTTGCTTGTGTCTGTCAGCTTAGCCAGTTAGATTTTGTGAATTAGTGTAATATGGAATACTGAAAAATAAAATTGCCAAAGCAAGCTGATTTTTGTTGTTTTCTTCACTTTATGTGGATAACTACTGCCTACAGATGCGCCTTCCTTTTCAGTATTCTTTCCCGTCAGCTGAATTGAATTATCTGAACAAAGGTTGAACTCCAGTCTGAAATTTGCTGCTGTGTTATATTAGACCACAAGAAACCACATCAGATTAAAAGGTGAAAGGCTAAAATACTTTTGTTACTGCATAGCATTAAACAGTACACAGAGAAAACATGAATACAACAATAAGAAACAGCAATACGGGGGAGGGGGGGAACGGAGGGGAATTCCACTTGCAAGATTCACTTTATCAAGTGCACATTCAAGTATTCTTGCCTTACACTGATGAAACACCATTTCCTTATGTGTCAGTGGTGTAGAGGGTACTCTCTGGCCCAGAGAAAAAATTCCAAAGCAGTGACAAAGTGCTTCAGACAAGTGGGGGAAAAAATGGTTCTAGCAAATAAGTTAGCAGATCAATACAATTCCCAACAATGCCCTGCATGGCCACCCAGCCCTAAAGTTAAAGAATGCCAACTGAAATGCTGAATAGCCTCTCTGCCTTCAAAAATTCAATGGTTGCTCAAAATCCTAATGCTTTCCATAAGACTTTCATTTAGCCTTGCAGTTACAAAAGAACAGAAGGAAAACATGGGAAACCATACTGTCTTTTATAAGGTACAGAAAAGCTATCCAAAGGCCAAAATATTTAAGCTTACAGCAAGCTGATGTTCTGTGAAAACAGGCAATTTATTTCATAAGACTTATTTGCTTATTTTTTTCAGGTGACTGTGAAGCTAAGGAGCCAAGGTTTCTATAGTGTCCTGGTACTCAGTGAGGTTCTCTGACTAAAGTTTGAAGGTGTGCTCCACTCTTTTCATCATTTCCTGTATAAAAGGAGGAAAAAGCACTTCACTTAAGCTTGTTTGGCAAAGTACAAAACTCTGATTTTTAGAGAAGAACAGGTGAAAAGATTATTCCCCAACAAAAACCTTTTTTTTTTTCTCTGAAGTTTACATTTAGATGCCTAGGGGTTAAGAAGACACAGTGCTTTTGTAGTCCATTGCAGGGCATAGCAGATGTGTTTTGCTGACTGACTTTATGTTCTGTTTAATGCACCTTTTGCTCATGAGTACTTATTCTGAATTCCAAGAACCTTTCCTCCACAGCAGAGGGAATGATTTTAGTTATTTTTTCTTTTCTTTTAAAACATTCCCTATTCAGCATTAAACTGTGCCAAAGGATGCAGGCAGTGGGGGGAAAAAAAAAAAAAGGAAAAAAAGAAAAGGTTACTGCAGCTGCTGTGACAGCAAGTACAGGTTTCAGTCAAAGAGGATAAGTGGATTTAATAATTTTGAAAGTGTTTTGTGAGTGCTCTTGTCTCCAGTATATCAGGAAAGTGGACAAGTCCCTAAACTCTGCACTCTGTGGTTCCGCAATTAGGCACTGAAAACTCACCTAGTATTTAAGGCAAGCGGTTATTTGAACACAGCTTGCCTATGTCTATTATATACAGCAATATAAGTGGCTAACAGAAATGAGAAGAGTGGAGGCATCAGGAAAAGATAGTTGGGAAAAAGGTGCATTTTCGCCTTTTTTAGGAAGGAAAACTCAATAATCATTTCAATTGACATTATAACCTATCTTTATGTCTTTAATCTCAATTGCTAACAAGATGACACTGCTTACCAGGTCAGAAATTTTTCTGAATTCTGCAAGCTGCTTAACTCTGTAACTATTGCATCATTCTAGCCTAGATGAGCACAACTACTTTAACGCAGCTTTTTAAGGACTTGTAAAACACCATTGCTTTAATTTGTTTTTGTTTTGACGGAAAGCTCTGTCCTTCCCACTGTCTTGGTGGGGAATTTTTTGTGGCACCCATCTCATCTAATAGCTCTTTGGTTAATATGAATCTACTCTTTTTCCTATCTGCTGGTCTGAATTCAAGAGCAGATTCCAAGCAAATACTAGTCAACTTCAAAGATGCTTTGAAATCAGGACACTACGTTATTCCACGCTACATTAAGAGCTCTTAAAATGTTAGCCACACCAACACCCCAGTGAGTCCAGGGGGACTTGTGAATGCTTTGCACTGGAACACACCAAAAATGTTTCTTCCTGGTAAAACAGCAATTAAAAACTATTAGGGTTCATCCAACACAGCTTTACTGGTGATCATCACCCTCGTACTACTGACATTATCACACTACTGTGGTCTGATAATCTCAAAAGAAGATTTTGTTTTCTTTTTAAACAGGCCTGTGTGAAGTCCTGTTAATATTGCCACTCAAGAGAACTTGCCCCACTGAAAGAATCTCATTTTACAGAAGCTCTAATTTCAAATGTTTATTACACACATTAAAGGCATATTTTTCTATATAGGTAAGCTTTTATTTGTAACAGTCTAAGCACTGTTCAAACAGGTATGTATGGGGGCAATGTGAAAGGAAAACCAAAAATCTTGAAAGATTCATTTTACAAACTGTCACTTCTGCTGAGACATTGAAAATACACATAGATAAGCTGAAGGGAGGGTTGATATATTTTTTCCAGGGAATTTAAAGAGGTGCCTTGTGAATTCAGATCCTTAAATCTCATTGGGTAGCCAACATCCAAGGTGGTTCTGCAAAGCTTGAGCTTTACATTCAGCTCAGTTATCTGCTTAGGTGACAAAATAACAAACCTTTAAGAAAGCCCATGCCAGAAAGCCCATGCCCTTCAGATAATGTTTTGGATCTGATGTAGCGTGTAAAGAATCTTTGGAAATGTGGAAAGTGGCATGCAGAAAGAAAACCTTTACATTGTGCAAACAGGTGGCATTTCAGCACTTGCCCAAATATTTAATAGAGTATGATTTTGCATATATTTTCAGTCTTTCTCATATGTGTGCCCATGTATACACATAGAACATTTTTTAAAATATAAATTTTAATAAAATAAAATAAAAAATTTAAAAAATTATATAAAGTCTTAGAACTCAGGATGCATTTTATCCATGTTTAGGCATGATTTTTTTGCTAATATCTTAATGCAGGATTTTCAATGAATAAACACCTTGTCTCATTAAGAAAATTGTGGTTTATCCTGATACAGATCAAAGATGTCATAAAGGGTACTGCACAGTGCTATCTCTGCAATATACTTAGGCAGTAATTCATATTATTCTGGTATATCTCTTTCTGGAAAGGAAGTTATAGAATCATAGGGTCACAGAATCATTTAGGCTGGAAAAGAACTTTAAGATCATCCAGTCCAGCTGTTAACCCAGGACCACCAAGTCCATCATTAAACTGTGTCCCTAAGTGCCACATCTACATGTCTCTTCAATACGTCCAGGGATGGACACTCAACCACTTCCCTGGGCAGCCTGTTCCAATGCTTGAGAACCCTTTCAGGGAAGAATTTTTTCCTAATATCCAATCTATACCTCCCCTGGCACAACCTTAGACCATTTCCTCTCATCCTATCACTTGTTACTTGGGAGAAGAGACCAACACCCACCTCACCACAGATTCCTTTCATGTAGTAGACAGCGGTAAGATCCCCCCTGAGCCTCCTTTTCTCTAAGCTAAACAACCCCAGTTCCCTCAGCTGCTCCTCATAAGACTTGCTCTCTAGACCCTTCACCAGCTTCGTTGCCCTTCTCTGGACACGCTCCAGCACCTCAATGTCTTTCTTGTACTGAGGGGCACAAAACTGAAGACCATATTCAAGGTGCAGTCTCATCTCACCAGTGCCAAGTAATTATAATTACTGTATAAACCTATGATGGATTGAGTGACTTATGATGCTGCTCTATAACACCTGTTGTGATAGCTAGTGGCCACTCAAGTTATAAAAGTACTGCACAAGAATTCTCATATATAGCTGTAAAATACAGTCCATAAAGGCAAAATATTTTTTTTCTAATTATCAAAGAGAAGCATAACAAAGTTACAGGGTAAGATGTGCTAGATTGCATTAACAATTACCTCATGGAGAAATCAGATAAATGTCAAATATCAAATTGAGTTCAAATAATTTAATTGTTCCATGTACAGTATTCTTAAACACAGCTAAAGCAAAATCTTTATTTCTAGTTTAGCCAAAATTTTTTCCAAAACTTATTACATTATAGGAGCAAATTTTGACTCTCATGTCTTTGGAAACGAAAGAAATGCTGGGCTTTTCATCAGTTCAGGGATGATATTCTCCAAGTACAGACAGCTCTTTAACTAACTTTGCAAATGAGAGGATGTGCTTCCAGACTGTCACTGGAAGGCAGAGGCACAGTGTTTACAGATACGGTGATGTGCTATCTTAATTCTACCCATCAGAGTGTAAACTCACGCTAAAATAAACGGATACTAAAAAAACCAGCCAAAACTAGATAATGAACATTCCCCTAAGTAGCGTGAGAACCAACATAAATCTATGTTTTCTGTCTAAAATAATCCATCCCTATTGATCCTTTAACCTAATTTTGTCTGACTAAAATTCAATTTCCAAACCCAATAAAGCACAACTTTCTTTGATGTTATTAGATCTTGTTCAGTCCTTCACAGACTCACAGTAATTTAATTTACTCCCTATATATATATATATATATATATATAAAAACTTCCCAGACTTTTCAACACTGTCTTCAACCTGAACAGTGGACAAACTGAGTGAGATCTGTATCACTGTATTGTATATAGATCATACTTGGAGATGGCAGAGGAAATGAAACATAAGTTGTCCCCATAATATAAAATCCAAAAGCTTGGCTACTCAGCTGCTGTATCTATGAATTCATTCCAGAGTTGGATAACTGCTTACAAGTGCAAGTTTTTTTTCAGAATCTGTTCTCACTTTCTAATGCTATAAGTAACACACCTATTTATACCAGTAAAAGTCTTCTGTGAACAAGGGCTACATTAAAGCATTTGATACAGTAGGAGTTCATACAACCCTAAGGATAACAGGTTAGTTTGTACTAGCCCCCTGGCATCGGGTCATGTACCTACGCTGGGCCACAGAACACGGGCCATGGTGTGCTCAAAGGAGGCAGAGGAAACAGAAGAGTTGCAGCACTGCACAGCAGCCATGAGTGTCTATTAATCTTGCTGGAAAAAAAGAAAGGGAAGAGGAAAATAAAAGGCATGTGGAGAGCTCAAACCACATCTAGCTACAAAAAAAAGCTAAACCAATGATTAGAATAAGACTTAAAATCTAGGTGTTTGGAAAGGAGTTAAACAGTTGCTGGAAGTAAGTTGAAATGTTATCACCGGTGATACGGCTTTGAAACTGATTTCCAGACCACACTATTTGGTGCTTTCATAAATGAGGTTGGCACAGAGAAACTGTTGTTGACACACTGTTAAGAGGTAACGTCAGAACTCAGTAGACTCAGAATAACAGACAGAAAGAGAAAGATAACAGTGAGGACTAGAATGATAGGAAGTGGTGTAGTTAAATGGCAGGTCCGTCAGTTGAAAATGATGGTGAAAACAAATGACCTGCAAGTTAGTTTACTTAAGTCCACAAGCTGCTGATGACACTGATGAACAAAGATGACAGGAAACCCAGAGATTTTGCACAGAATATTGTGCAAAATTCTGCTTAAGTGTGCTTGAAAAGATATTTTTCAGCTGCAACGGAGTGCAATAAAAGAGTAAGTTGGGTGGGATAACAGGAACCATAGTAAAGAGCCTACAAGACTAGCTCATCTTGGTTAGCTCAGAAAAATACAATTGTACAGGATAAGATTATTCATCTTAAAAGTATTAAAGAACAAATACCCAGGAAACGAACTTCTGCTAAAAAGCATTGTTCACAGGAACAAGCTCTCTATAGATACATTTAATTAGACTCACATAAAAAGAATTCTAATCATCAGATGAATGAAGCCCTAAAGCCATATTTCCAGTAGCATAGGAGAGGTGGGAAAGTCCTACATGACTTGATAAACTTATGAAGGTTGCATTATTGGATTCACTGACCATGGAGATAGTTTCCAGACCTGTGTCATGACAGTAAATTCTAAAACAAGGTTTCTACAGAAGAACCTTTCTGGAGGAAGTTTGAAGGTAAGAATGATTTCTTTTAAAAGTTTTCCTTTTGGTATAGAATATGAATTGTAACAAAATATTTTTGAACCAACTTGTAAATTTTAAATAATTGTGCTCCAATCCAAAGCAAGAAAAATTAAGACAAAAACTCAGAGTGAGTTACCTAAATTTGACAGAGCTAAGGGACTTTTCCCTTGAAATCAATCTGTTTTATTCAGACCAGAGAAAGCACAATTTTTCACCAGTTTACAAGGATTTAGCCATCTGAAGTATACCAACAAATGCCCAGGATGATACATTTCTAATTATTCTCTTGGTTAGCAAATGTGAAAGAGAACACAAAGACTGAACAAACAGAAAAAGCGAGAAACATCTACCTGTAAATGTATATTTTGGGGAGTGGGGGAAGTCTGTAAGTGTTATTGACAGGGACTTGGGAAGAAGATCACCTATCCTATTTGCTTTGCAAATAAAGGATAACGTCTCTATTTCAGGCTTCTCAGACCAGCACTTTTAAAAGATTTCAATTCAGGAAAGCAATACATTAAAAATAAGGAGGAGGCGGGGAAGGAAAAAAAAGGAACAAAATATTTTAGAAATTCTTTAGTTAAGGGAAGTATCTCATCCAAAGCCAGAGTAAATAACCTCGGTCTTTGCATAATTTCAATAAATATAAGAAACACTAAACATCTTTAGAAGCCCAAGATCACTGATTACTTGTTAACACAGTTATGTTTTCATTCCCCTCTGCAATGCAAACATTTAAATACATCCGTAACAAGCCTCAGGTGAGCAATATAATTAAACCTAAATTGAGTTTCGGCACATAGCCAGAAAAGGGCACTTGAATCATATCAGTCAGCCATAAATCTGAGTTTGCCTGCGATGAAAAGTCAGTGAATGCAACAATATATCACTGCAATGAGCTTTAGACAGAATATTTGATATCCAAAGTCCTTGGGGTTATTTAACTTTTGAAATTTCACTGAACTCCAATGATACCATATCATGTATGCAGTGATTAACATATGGAGAAGTCTTTCCAATTTAACTTTTTTTTTTTTCAGTTTACTGAATTTCCTTGATCCAAACTCTCACCACCAAATAACTAAACATGTTCTTGATATCAGCTTCAAACAACTTTAAACCAAATGATTGAAAGGCTGTTTCAAAATCCCAGAAGTCAGTAAGAGCCTTCATGCTGAAGACAGCGAATGTCAAAATAGTTTCAAGTGGTGTAGGTTAGTGATGGCCACCTTCCTAACTGGCTAGGCTACTAATCTGATTTCAGTGTTAATGATGGAGCTTTACATGCTTAACTCCTTTCCTTATCACATATAAAGCCTGCCTCACCACAGCAACAATTATGCCATACCCCCTGGGTTTTTCTATATTCCTGTTATGGAGTATGGAATATGGAAACCTGTGTGTGGAAGTGGTCTTTAGGTCAAAGTAACTGCTTTGCCAGATCTACCCATACTGTCTATAAAGTAGGGAGAAACTTGCAAAGGATTTATTATCTCAGCTGTTTGCACGTTTAGATCTAGAGTTGTAATTCTTTTCCTAGACCTAATTAAAATCACATTTGCCATTTAAATGCTCTTTTAGACAGCAAATCTTGACAGCACAAATATCCTATGACACAGCATATGAAAGTCATCATTATTTCAGTAAAACAATCTAATAAAGGATTAATTGACTAAATCAAGTGTCATGAAAGAAAACAGAACAGAATATTATCTAGTTAGGTCTTACTACAACCTTCTTACTTTAAAACCCTCTTAATTCACCAGCAAATCTTTAGCTGAGTGGGCCTTCACCTCTTGCACCCAACAGGCACACAATTAATTTTCATACTTGGATCCTGCAGCCTGCATTCTTCTAGGAAACATCCATGCCTCTGCTCTGCCAAATGGCAGGATCTGAGTAGGCAAGAAAGGGCATCTCACCACCTATAGTGCTGCCAGCTCCTCTCCCCCACACTGAGAGTCTTGCTGGCTCTCAGGTGGTAAGAACACAAATGTTCCGAGAAAGGACTAAGTGTCTGTTCAAGCCTAAGCTACAAGGGCATTTAGCACTTCCATGGTAAATGTGACCTTTGAGTGGCAATTTGATGTGTTGGGGAAGCTGTGAGAAAAAAACAAGACAACCTTTACTAAAGATGAGTTCAGATCCCTGAAGTCTGGAGAAAACATATTTTAATTATAGTACAGAATATGTGAAATCTTTGGTTGCCCAAACTGTAAAAGCCTGAAGAGCTGTTAAATAAGACCACTGTAAGTCTGAAGGACGATAATAGCAAAAATAGTCTATTAAAAAGCAACGGCTGACAAAACCAATTTGAATGATGGTAAAAACTTTGCTAGCTGGAAACTTATTTTAGCAAGTGTAAAAGCACAGATATGCCTTCTTTCAAAACCATCTCTTGAAAAATTCAGCTTTGAAAAGCTTGCAGAACACCTTTTATATTGAAAAATATTGTCAGCAAAACGTGTCTGCAATAAGAATATTCCAGTGAATTTCAAAACATTAAAAAATTCTAACTTTACTTTAGTTTTTATACAGCATATTAGGGATAAATTTTGCAATGTCATCCTTGCGCTGAGATCACTTCAGTAGATCATCTTTGTGTAATAATGCATTCAGTGTACCTCTTTGAAATATAAATCAATTATTTTGAATGTTATACTAGCCAGAAACTGTACTTCTAAGCAACAAATGAACTAGAGTATCCCTCTGTTACTGCTTATTAAAAAGTTCATTGCAGATAATAAAAGCTGAGAGAAGTCATGTCTACAACATTGCTACAAGAATAAGGCAGCAGATTTCCATATGGCCACAATTATTAAAACTTTTATGTGTTGGAGATTTTTACTGGCTTCTGCCCTCCTACTTGTCTTGCAGAAGCCTAATAATATTTCAGTAGACTGATATAATACTGCAGCTGTAATGGCATCATGAGCTAATTCATTAATCCTCTTCTCACAAATATTTTCAGTAACAGTATAAACATTTAGTGGAATTGGTACAATGGTGAACACAATTTTAGTTAACCAGTTAAAGAAGGCAAGGTAAACAAGACAAATCAATGAAACTAATTTAACTGTGACAGTGGAGAACACATCATGAATAGAAAAGAAAGAAGCTGTGTCAAGTGGGAATGATGATAATCTGTTTTTCCCTCACTGAAAACACCACATAAAATAAGACCTCCTTTTTTTTGTCATAAAGTGACCACAAAGCTGAAAGAATAGGAAGAAATTGAATGGGAAATAGACAAAAGTTTCAGACGAGGCACAACCAATGGAGCAAAAGAGATCTAGTGAAAGAAATGGGGGGGGGGGGGGGGGCGGGCAGGGGGCCCAACAGTAACTTTGCATCCTTACAGGCAACACACCAACAACTGTAACAAAGGTTATAAATAATGGTGTCTGTTATTTTACAGGATGTATCTCCTACCACTCCTCTATAGTCTGGAAGTACCATGCTCATTACAAGAATCACACTAATAGACTTTCTAACGCAACAACTACATACAATTTGAAATACCATTGGTCATATCAAAGAAATCTTAACAAGAAATTGATAGCACATATTCAATGAAATATAGATTGATACTCACTTTTCAGACCAGAAACTTTGACAAATACAGATAAAGCTGACAATGCCATTTGAATAAATCATGATTCCTTGAAGCTCTTCTGTGTTAATCAGTGCACTGAAATTACTCTCTCTTGCACTTGATTTCTCTTAAAGTATGTACCATGAAACAATCTACTCAATGATCTTGCAACCAAAAAGACCCAAGGCCATGCTGTCTGGTTCCCAAGTGATTATTATGTATACTTTTAAATTGCAATAATGCCAGTACTTACATGATTTTGTACTTATTTTATAACTGCAATGCATTAGCAAGTTGCAAAAAGTTTCCACTAGGCATGAAAAAATATCACATATAGGAAATCTGGTGCTTGTATCCTCAGTGTGGACAAAAGTGTGACTGCCTGCTCCCTCCCCTGTCTCCTTGACCCAATTTTTCTTTTGCTTTCTCAGAAGGCAGCTTCTGCTTTCTTCAGCTCATCAGTGGGAAGCATCCTGACAGTACTTCTTTTCCTTTTTCTAGGTTGGGGTACCTGACAAAGGGTAACTTGAAGGATGGGAAGATAAATGTTAGTATAAGCCCTGTACTCCTCTGAAATTGAAACGGTTTAGTTGATAAGGAAGCTCACCTGCATAATGCTGACTAGCTTTACTGAGAACGCACATACTAAATATTTCAAAAGTTTAGAAGACCCAGTTATTGTCAACAAAATGTCCCTTCCAAATGGTAAGTTCCTTACCCACCACAACTATGTGCTGAAAGTCCCCAAATAAAAATGGCTACAAAATGTGGAAAAACACTGTATTTTTTCATAAAGTTTTACTGAAAAATTGCAAGATTTGGATAGAAAATGCTAAACTGCGTTAATAATGAAGGCAACTGTGTTCATAGCCTTAGCTGCCACCTCATCCTATTACAAATGGGAGGGGGGGGGGGGGGGAGATTATTTACTTCAGTAGGCATATTTACTCTTAACATATACATGTAAAATTCAAAACAGTTTTGAAATTATGGTTTATGCAAGTCTAACATGGCTTTCAATCACACAATCTCTACAAAGACTATAATGTGGGTTTGTGTTATATTTACAGGATGGCCAAACTACAACATTACTATTTGCTGGATCCCAACATACTTCCACATCCACAGTTTCCAGATGGTTGCCTTGGGCTAACCTGTACTGCTTAGCATCCATTCGCTCCCTGTTGCCTCAGACATCAGGTCCAGGCTGTTTTTTGTTGAGGGTTTGTCTGTGCTTTCCTGGCTTACAAAGAGATCAATTCCCATCCAAACCTCAAATGATATAGCTTGTATCCAACCTAGCTCCGTTTTAACTCCCAGACCTATTTGCAATTCCATGCATTGGTTCAAAGAGAAAAATCTGGCGTTCTTTTTTCTTCATCCTCAAAATTCAAACCCCTCGTTGCATCCCCTTTGAGCCATGTCTTCTGACACCACCACAATGCAGGTACGGCTAGGGCTTAATTATTATGAGCGGAGATAGCTCTGTAATTTAAAAAGCTGGGTGATATAGGCTCTTGGAGATCACAGTGCAGATGTACCCAAATGGCTCTCAGGGTATCAGGTTGGCATTGGGCTAGGCTGGCAAACCCAGCCAAAAGTAAGTAGAAATGTGCTCAAACATTTGCGTGTCTCTGCTATGTTTTAGCTTACATTATTTTTACTTAGATGTAGGGATATAATTCAGCTTTTTTTGTTTATTCATGCCAATCCATGAGTAGCGGAGAACTGCACTGTGATTTTACTAAAAATCCTAATCTACATTTCTGGCACCTGTTCAAATTTTTGCATTTTAATTTTTATTTCAGTATGATCCCCACTGCTAGATTCCCAATAAGAGTAATTTTGGATCCAAGAGCTGTTTCTTGGGAAAATTACTAGACTTATTTATACTACCATCTACAGATGTAAATAATGTGTATCTGAACTTGAAATTTAAAAGAAAGGCTTTGCTGAGTTACATAACACGCAGCGTTACCTGAGAGAGTCATGTTAACTAGCATTAATGTTGTTAAACTTAAAAATACAATCAAGGTTGGAAACAAATTTAAGAAGTTTTATGAGAAACTATAAGTATGTAAAGTCATGTAATGAGAATTAAAAACTATGTTTTCAAGACTGATTCTAGTACCAACAACATAAAATATACTGTATTTAAAGTCTGACAGTAGCATCACATATTAAAGATAACCCTGCCCTTTATGATGATACTTCATGAACAGGAGAACTGTGAATGAGCTATCTTTTTCTCACTTCTTAAGTGAAGCAAAAACATTATGACAGCTAAATAACAATATTTAATACATGATGTCCAAGTTGCTAGAATAGAAAAGCTTGTGAAGACATAATGTACAGATTTCTACAATAAACTATAAATTAGATTATTCCAAAGCATCTTTAAACATATTAATGGTTCTATATAATTCCAATCACTGCTTGTAACATCTTTTAAACAAATATTATTGCATTTTTAATCCCAATGGGCAATAGGTATCTGAAAACATGGCACAGATATTATAGGCTTTGGAAGCCAAGAAATTAGCAGGCTTTAAGCTGCCAAGAAAGGGAAATAAAGATGCAAGGTTACTCTAGTCAATAAGTTGACATGCTTCCAATTTCTGTATTAGACATCAGGGTAAATTTCAAGTTCCTGTTTCTTGCTTGTTCTTAAAATAGAATGATTTCCATCTCATTTCCAGCTTCTAAGAGAAAAATGAAGTTTCTTGTCTTATGTGTGCCAAGACAGAATCTCTATATTTTCTACTTTTATATAAGTCTACACTTTTCCAGTGTACAACCAAGGCAAGCAATTTCAGGCTGAGCATCTATCTACTTCTTCATGAATAGTTTGGTGTCACTTTTTTTTGAATGGGTACAAAATAGACAAAAGCACAACTGCCAGCCCTCCAAACTGGTTAAACATTTTAGTTTCAGAAACCACTTAGCTGGGGAAACATAAGGTTGTGTCCAAGCTAATGTGTCCTGCCTCTCAATACTACTCATATTAGTTCAGGTACAGCAGCCTCCCGACCAAGGTGTATAATGAGAAGACAGATGGGAATCTCAGGACTGCAAGCATCCAACTTGCAACAATAAATAAAAATTATATTATCTAGCAGTCTCGCTACATTTTAATCTCTAACAGTATATTTAAGTTGCTGGATCTGAAAGTACTTCCTAACTTCTGGATCTGGGTATAAACCCTGCCGCCAATATTACGAGTTGAGGTGGATGACCACTCTCCATCTATCACTGTCTTTCCCAAGTGCCCTGGTTTTCATTAAATGAAAAGCTGGGCATACAGAGACTCTCTAGAAAGGTCCCTGTCTCATCCCTATCCCCCTGCCCTATTTACACGATGGAGAGAAACGTAATGTGGGGTGCTCACAGGGTTTCCCTACAAATTAGGCACAGACCATGCCAACTTTGTGCTATGTCAAAGCTACAAAGCTATTTTCTCAATTAGGACTTTTACCTGCAATCAAGTTTGGTTAAAAGTATACTTTTTTCTGATAAGATGAAGCAGGCAACATTGAACAGCACCAAATCTCCTCACAAACAGGTTATGTAGGAGGTCAAACAAGTATGCGAACTGAGGTGAAAGGGCCAAATTCTATAGAAGAACAGAAATTACCAAGTAACCTTTCACTGGCTTCTGAAAGAACTCGTTACCTCTATACACACTCATCACATGAAAAGTACTGCTTTGCCTTGATTATAACTGGCCAGGCTTTTAACTTTTTGGGGAGAAAAAAAACTGCCCAAGGGAAGAAGAGATACTTGCAGTCCATGTCAATAATTCTTACCAGGCAGCTTATGTCACTAACTTGTTCTTGGCAAGTGAGCCTAAAGTACAGTCTACTTATATGAGCTTTAACATCAAAATGTTTGAACAGTCCTATGATAGAGACTTAAATCATGGCTCTGTTAAGGTTACTCCCTAGAGTGCTAAACATCCCTATAAATATCCTTGAAAATATCTATAAAGTTATGCTGGACATTGGCAGGTGGAAGAACAGCTAACATCTCTATGTGTCCAGAAGGAGCGGGTATTGATACTTTATTATTTTCGCAGTAGCTGATTGGGGTGACAAGACTTGTGTAGTACCTCACTCTTGTCAGGTACAGTGAGATGGCACCTTACAGAGGTGTGGTGTCAAGGGAAAATAATTAACATTTCTATGGACCTTCTACATTTTAAGACTACTTGTGAAACAGTTTATTTTGACTGCCTGATAAAGACATCTTGTCTCAAGACACTAGAAAACATCTCGCAATAAGCATAAGATTCATGAAAATGTTAACATAAATGCTTTTTATCAGTTTGATCAACTGTGGGTTTGTTCCAGAAAAAGAAAAAGAGTCACCCTAGACCATGGACAATTTGGACATGATACAGTTAGCAATGTTTTAAGAAGTCATCCTGTGAGATATTGCAAGTGTCAGTAATGAAGTTTAAGCAACCTGAAAAATTTACATTACTTTCTGCCAAAGCCTTTTGAGATCACAAATGTATTATCATTTATTGAGACACAGCCTAGACATCTTTTACAGGCATAATATGTTCATGCTTTTCCCACATACCCGCCAGATTTCACTGTCATTTACATGAGATCTTACCCTGATATACTTGTAGGGCTAAATCAGACCTCTGATTTTTAGCCAGTTTTCCCATAAAAGAAAGACCATTATCTCAGCTTAAAATAGGTTTCATGTCAGCTTCTGTATAGAAAATCATTGTCTCCAACAGCTTTCCTTGTGTTAATTATATCAAAATGGTGTACCCAGCATGCCACATGAATTCTGTTTAACCAGGATAGTTTTAATGGCATGCATTACATTTACTCCTCTTCAGTTCTTTCAGGGAAGTCCAAAATGATTATGAATTTTCAGATATTTATACAATCCAGACTATATTTCTAATCACCACTGCCTCTGGGGAACTTCCTTATTATTCTAATGAAACACAGTTAAATCAAGAGTTACAGCAGTGTAAACCTGGAGGAGGCAATTCTGGCCCTTCTTCCATATATTCTATTGAAATTGGCTCTCAAAAGGGAATTGGATTACAGTCCTAAAGTTTTTGTCTACTGAGGAAAGGAAATCTTTGTATTATCCTTAGCAAACCAAAGGTAAAATGCTGTTTAGGTCCCATGCAAAACAGGACACCTTCAAAGCCTCATGTGAACATTATTGTGTTTAGGATGTTACTGGAATGTATCAGGCACAAGCTCAATAAGCCCCCAGACTACAAAACTCTTGAACCACTACTTATAAAATAAACAGAGATGTAGCAAAAGCAATCACTAGAGAAAACACGGACTAGACAGTAAAAAGAATTTTGCAAACATGTAACAAATCTACTGACGAGAATAAATGAACCTATTCCTTCACAATAGTGTTTTGAAAGTACAGAACCAGCACACTGTAACTATTTCATACTCAAGTCTTCAATCTGATAAAGAGCTTAGTCCAGAAATTATATTATTTTACTTTTCAGAGACCTCAACACAAGAGATACTGACCTACAGAGAAAAACCTCTAACTTTCTTCTGCTAAGCCTGTGTCAAAAAAAACCCCAAACAATTCACTTCTCTGTCTTTTTGATAGTCTAGTACTGTCTTTGTAAAAGAAGTTCATAAACACACTAGAATGTGCCATTTGTCTAAGTTATGATATCTTTCTTGATTTAGAGTAGACACACACTCAGGCAGACTTCCTGAAGTCATGGCAGTTAATTTAATGGAAATATATAACCAAAAGCCAGCAAAATTTACACTGCATTTACATAGCCTTTTCTCAGTCACAGATCTCAAAATTTGCAAAGGTGAATATTTTGGCAATTTCCACTTTGCAGATGGGATACTCAAGGTGCACAAGGACTACCTGATTAGTCCCCTGATGTCAAGCAAGCTGGAGGAAGCTTTGTCTAAATAATTGATCTCTCTTGATTCCTATCTTGAGCTCATATTACTGGGTTTGCTCCTTTTTACATCTTAAATGGCTAAGTGCTCTCTCAAAACAAAAAAAGATTTAACAGTGCTCTCTTTTACACTTCACAGCAGAAAATATATTAGCTATGCATGTTATGCATCTTTTACTGATGAAAAAGTGCTTCTTATGGTGGGAAGTATTCGGTCGTATTTTGCTAAAATGCATTCAACATTTATAATAAAATTATTTAAATTGCAGCAATGTCCTGTTTAAAAGTTGAAGATCACTTTTTTTTTCATGGCATTTCTGGGTTCTGGGAGTCATATATATTTACCAGACTACTCAAGCAACTCCTGAAATTAATTTCAGCCTTCAGTTACAAAAAAATAAGGCATTTATACAGGCTAGGGGCAAAAACAATTGCTCAGTGGCTTCAATTTTACTTTGCTAGATAATGATATAACGCTCAACACATCATAGGAAATAATGAGTTTCTAGCTTTCACCAAAACCTCATGAACTTAAATTGGGCTTTTGCTTCTCTACCCAAGATCTTAACCTTCCACTATAAGAAAATTGCTTGAACACAAAGACAGGTAGGCAATAAACATGAAAAAAATGTTTATAATGCAAACATATCACACAGACTTGAAAAGAATCTAAGAATACTTACCTTTGGCCATGGCAAGTGGGTATCAGAGAGGAAAAACAAAATAGTTCGCTATTCTTCAGAACCAGTGAACTTTATGTGGGGGGAAATAATTATTAATGTATTAGAGTGTGTATTTACTAAATTCCTTAGAGTTATTACAAACAAAATGATATGAAATGACTTGCATGAAAACACAGCCCAGTTTCCCTTTTCCTTCAAAACCCAAAAATATACCTTCTGCTCCTTCTCTTTTGCTGAAGGCTTTTGCCTGTTTTTAGGTTCCTGTTATTTGTAGTGACTCGGAGAATTGTATTTTAATCCATACAGGCAGTTACTGTGCCCATTTAAAACCAGCCAAAATCAATGAGAACAGTATGGGGAGATGTCTACATAGCTTTAGAGATCTTGGAGGTTTGATAGGAAAGAGGTCAAAGCACATTCAGGTGCCTTCATCTTCTCACAAACAAATAGTTCAGATTATTATTCTATGATTAACGGATGAATCAGTATTACTTTTCCAAGTTATGTGTTCACTTTTCTGTAAAGGAAGCTGGTTAAATATTTGAAGGTACGGTAAGTCAGTACAGAGATTCAGTGCCCTTCCTTACCACAAAATTTGTGAGCTTGAATAAACTACCAACAGCCAAGTTTTTTAAAAACATCAGAATAGTTAAGACCCAGATGTAATAGTGCTTAGATTTTACCTTTTCTTATAATGCCCAGGCTACTTAGGAGACTAGCTGCTCGTAGATGGTCTTTGGCTAACCTTGTGCAGGACCTTCCCACGCAACCACCTAGTCCAGTGCAAGTTACCACTCTATCAAAGTGACAAACATAAACGCACTCCCACAGCTCAGCATTGCCATTCACAGTCCGGATCTTTATTTCAATCACAGATGAAGATTGACTTCAAGTAAGTCTACCGTGGTTCAACAGCTACATTTCACAGTTCTTGTTCAACTTCTGCCATGTCTGATACAGCACTGACAGAGAACAGTGGATGATTGGGGTGGCATTAATGTCAAGTGAAAACATCTGTTTGCTTCAGAGCACAGATATCTTATGGACTGGATGACTAAAAAATTTGTCTGAGCATCAGAACAAGCCTCTGTGTTGACAAAAGGAATGAAGAAAGCATGCAAAAGAACTCTTAAAGAATGGTAGCCTACAGTATATAACCACAGCTGCCAAATTTAACCTATTGTTGTTTGATGTGTCATATATAGAGAAAATGGAAGAGCTGACGAATTCATGCTACTTGATAGCTGAAGGAAAATAGACATAATACTAAACATAAGGCAGAAAAAAAGTGTATCCCAGATCCCTAGGAGACACAATTACAATCAACTACAGTTGTATTATCTTTTAAAACAAAAACATGTCATTGGTTTATCAACAGTCACTTATGCCAAGTTTCTGTGTTAGATCATCCTCATTGTGGTTTGAGATACTTTCAGACTCCAATTTTGTACTAGAATTTTCTAGGGTGTTTTAGTTGTACACAGAAGTACATCACACATATATATTAGTACAATATACTGTACCTTGCATCAAACCAAGTGATCTTATACAACTCATCTGAGAAGGACACCATGGAATGGATGATAGCATAAACTATTTTACACCTGCAGTTTGGCTCTGGTTTTACTTGTTCCATTTAGTCTGCTAATGCTAGTAATAGCTAACATTTGTGATCATAATATTACAAAACAGAATACAGAACAACACAGAGCACTAAGTCCTTGTTACTAACAGCTGGGTGCTCTGTACCACTGTTTTAGATGTACCATTTAAAAAGACAGTTGTTATCAAGTAAGTTCAGCTGTTAAAAAATAATAAAACATCAGGACAGATTTTTAAATCCATTAAGCAGATGACAGAGACCCACAGCTTGAGGAAGAAATGGAATGCAAATCCACAGGCTTCTAAAATCTCAGTGTAAAACTTGTCTAACAAATGTTAACTTCAGAAAAAACTCATTTAATCTTCAAGACAAGCACAAATTTAATGCAACATTAACATTAGATTGAAGAACTGAGAGAGGTTACTGGTCACTGCAAATGTTTTGTTTAATGGGTAGCTTCCCTTTTTTTCTTTACTTCAACATCACAACACATCAATAAATCTTCCTAGGTTAAAGCTTGCTAAGCCTAAACAAGGATGAAAAAAAGAAATTACCATTATTGAGGATACCAGCAACAATAGTCATAGTACAAGCCACAGTAAGAATAAAGTTCTTAAACAAAACTATTATTATTATTATTATTATTAAACATACTGGAAAAATAAAAAAATGCACCAAGAATCTCAGATGACCATAAGTGGCACAGCTCTTCCCTGCATCTGTTGTTTTTTGGTTTGTTTTTTTTTTTAATGTTCTATACAACGGTTTATCTTCCTTTGGGAGCATTTCATTGACTTCTGTTCCATAGATGAGAAAAACTGCCAAAGCTTCTAACGATAAAATTACTAAATACAGTAATATCTCATCATATGACTAAACTGGTGTAAGTATCATAGCATCCATGCAGCCTAATAACTATGTCATTGCCAAATAGCAGCACAACCTGAAACTGCTTTCTTTCTTTAATTAAAAGATTTCTCCTAACTTGGTTTTGGGCTAACATATTAGTGTAACTTGTTATCTGTTGTATAATCTTGGCCACATAAGGGAGATTTAAAAATAAAAAAAGAAAAAAGTCTGTGTCATAGGCAGTCCTGATTTGAGCTCTGTGATTGATGGCTACAAGGCAAAAAGACTTCAAATAACATCTGTTGGAAAAAAGGCCCAAGGGTAGAAGTGTAATGGTGATTTAACAGCAACCACATATCAGCAGTGTGGTACTTCCCTCATGAGTTCACAGAGATATATACGGTTTCAGTGTTTTCACTGGTAGCTAGTTTTATGTTTGAAGATACTATTAAGTGGGAAATGACAAACTAGGGAATTTTTACACTTTGATAGAGGAGGTGGTGCAGGTCTGTAACAAGTGAACAAGAGAACAGCCACTCTGATCATGGTTGTTTACATGAAGCCCATGGAAGCAGGTTCTCAGGGGAAAAAAGACACCCCAGCATCTGTAGCATATAATCACTTCAGCACAACCTCACTGATAACATTCTGTCACTAATTTTGCAGGCCCTGGCAGAAACAGACTAGAAGAAACAAAAGTGGTGATGAAAGAGACAAGTCTGTCCCTGCCCAACTCCTAAACACTAGTGCACCAGTAACATCTGCAGAGCCCCCCTAAGACTGCATGTGGTTCAGCCAGAGCCAGAATCCAGCTCACTGTCTCTTGTGTCCCTAGGTCTACCTACCAACTATGTACACACATGTGTGCAGTACATGTGGATGCATCCAGCCCTCAAGGTTTCTGTCACTGGTTTTTAACAACACAGTTCACGCTTTGTGCTTCTTCTTTCTTTTTTTTTTTTTTTTTTTTTGGGGGGGGGGGTAGCAGTGGGGGAGTATAAGGCAGGGAATAAACAGGGACTTAAATGAAGTACTAGCAAAGGTAACATATTACTGAGTCTAGAATGATGTCATTTAGAAATACTTCTATGCAAGAGTAATTAGGCATTACTAGTAAATTAAAAAGGAATAAAAATGGTACACAGCAGCAAAGGACCTGGTGACTCCTTCACTAGGTATTGAGAGAATCATGTAATGAGCCATGTCTACATCATGATTTAAGCATACTGAATCTGATTGTCCAAATGCATTATCATCTTGCAGAGATAATCACTGTTTCATCACTGTGTTCCCTCATACAGCACCAAAGAGCAGGACAAAGATCTGGCAATAAAATGTGATATTATTCTGTTTACACAACTGGTAAGTATGCCAATGCTTGAACTGGAAATAATATTTTGCATTCCTACCCAGCAGGCTGAAATTATTAACTGCATGGGCCATTGTTTCACATCTATCTAAGAATATTTTCCGGCATACAGATTTTGCGATGCTGCACTGTACCCATGACTAGAATAGCAGTGATAGCATCAAAGCAATGCAGACAACAGTGTTTCAGAAGAACAGAGAGTTTAGGAAAATCTGGTCAACAAGAAACCTTGTCATAGTGCAAGGTCAAATAAATAGAATTAGAGGCAGATACTGTTGCTTTCCTTCGATGCCAAAAACCCAAAAGTATTTGGTAGGTGTCCCCTGTTGCCTATATGTGATGTCCATTTTTGCTTCCTCTGCCTCTGGCATCCACCATATGCTGATGATTACTCCACAGAAGTAAACTTTCAGGAAGTTCACAACACTTCACAACAGCTTTTGAAGACAGGTGGGCTCTCTGACAATGCACAGTTTCATGCATCCTGAACATAACTGAGACCCGACTTAAATTCTTTACAACAAACCTCAGTTTCTGCAGACTCCCCAAAACTAAGAGCTTGCTTGTGTAATGTAGGAAAGAAGTTTTGTGTTGAATATTACTCTTCTTTGGGCAGTTACTTTGACTTATAGAAAAGTATTGATTTCTGTTTGCCTCAAGAACAACCTCAGTGGAAGTCTAGAAACTAAACCTGTATAATGTTTCTGTAAGACAGATGATACACAAAGCTCACATTTGTGATAAACAATAACTGTATCTGCAAGAAGTACTTGAGGAGACACTTGTTCCACTTTTGCTTGAAAAGCTACATCTGCATGCTGGACATTTGGCATCATGAGCTTGCCTTACCTTGACACAAACTACAAGAATAACAGAACAAAGTCTGGCATAAATATGCCTAGACTCCTGTAAGGACAATAAGCAGACTTGTATCTCATTATTTACCTAGCCATATCCAAGCATGAAACAGAGCAGATACAGTGTGTTTCAGAGCATATTTTTATTGTCATCTAAAATGATACTTAATATAGATGGAAATTTTAGGATTTGCATGATATAAAGGATGCTTAAGTGCTAACTTCTTAACCTGTATTATATCTGGTAATATACAATTGCAGTAAAGGAACTATTAAGTAACTATGTATTAATCAACAGGTAGAATGATATCTGCAAATAACAACTGGAGTTGCCTGGATTAAGTTCTAAAACCTACTTATAAATCACAGAAGGTAGCACACCTACTAGCAACCATTTATTTTCAGTAGAAGGTCTTCTGAGCAGTGCAATTAACTCATGAACATTTAACTTTAGAACTGAAATACAAGGGGTGATTGACATGGAACTCAAGAACTGTACAACTCAGAAAATCTTTTGTCACTAAAATAGCAACAGAGAGACAGATTCTGGAATCTGCTCAGAAGACAGCAGGAAAGAAAAGGCATTTTTTTTTATTGATGAAGAAAAGCATTAGATTATACATGCTAAAATTAAAGGGTTTGGTTTTGCTTTTGTGGTTTGGTTTTTGTTGTGGGTTTGTTTTTGTTTTTGTTTTTTTTTTTAATATCGCCTTTCAGAGTACCACACATAATAATCACCAATGCACCTTCTTACCCATTCATAAACAGAGAATTTGGGGACAACAGTAACATTTTCCAAAGTATATATTTCTAATGCTCAAAGCATTGCAGAATCTTAAGTTCCTTCTTACAACCATACAGAAGACTCATGAAATACATAACCAATAGATAAGACTCGGTGTCACCTGATGACACTACAGGGACAGACAGGATCTTTTGGGGATCCTGGGCAGAATGATGATGGCACTAAGTTGTAGCTACTATTAAAGCTTTATTTTTTAACAGAATTTATGATTAGCACATCACAGAATTGTATGATCAGAGTATGCAGAATCAGTGTGGCAGAATTTTGTAAGTAGCATAGCACAGAATGTACAGCACAGCTTATCTTATGGTTCCAAATCACCTGGACCATCTGCAGACTGGATCAACTCTTAATACTTTGCTTGCCCTATCAACATAAATATCATAATCTGGACTTGAAAACATGTAAAAGAGTATGAGTCACTCCTTCCGTTCTCAGAGGAAGCAGATGAAAGTGGAAGTGTCCATGACCACTGCGGGATCATGGGGTTTGCAATCCAGCAGCAGTTCTGGTACAAGTCCCACTTAGGACTTGCTACTGCTAAATTTTATAGACATTGCTGTATGTGCTGTTATGCTTCACTGTTCTGTGATGGGGCCATCACCACGACCTGGTTGGCTGGATGCCTGGGACCTTCAAGGCAGGTAAGGAGGGAAGAAGTCAGCCTGACACCCAGGATCCTTGAGGTTAAGAGGGAGGGGAAGAAGTCTGCCTGGTATGCAGGACCTTCATGGCCTGATGAGGAAGGGAAAGGGGACTGATATGTGACCATCTGAGTCACACAGAATGGCCATTTGCCTTATAAAATGGTGTTAGTTATGCTAACCATATTACCAGGGACCAGGAGTAAGGGCACCGGTCACAGTTGGATGTCCGAGTGTTGCAGTCAGTGGAAAAAATATTTTGTTTTGAAATAAAATTGAGACTCCCTCTCCTAAGGAAAATCCCACATAGCTAATTTAATCCGTCACTCTTACAATGGCATAATGAATTTTGAACTCTTTGCAACTAATTGCATAGTTTTGACAGAAATAATGGCAAATAACCCCACTTTGACTAGTCTCTGGTCCAAGAAGTTAGTATAAATGCCCTGAGGCTTTGGAGATAATCCTGGGGAGGTGCTATAAGTACCACTCTTGTCACAGGGTAAGTAACACATGTTTCAGGCTGTCCCTATTTTATCTTATTCTCTGGTTGAAAAGAAATGTCGTTCAAATCTGTTGCCACCTGCATTCAGGCTGGTACAACCCACTTGTGGGTGTCTTAAAAACTTTTCAGAACCCAAGCTGGTGGAGGACGGACTTGGAAGAATTTGATTAGTCCACACCTGAATTATGGATTTGTCACTTACAGTTTTCAGTGTAAACAAGACTACTCGTTTAAGAAAAGAGAGACTTAAAATAGTACATTTACTGAAAAACAAACTTATGTTAACAGGTCAAATTTACTAATAGAGAAAAAAATCATAACTGCGTAAAAATAACAAAATACAGTACCGGAATAATCCATCATCATAATAATAAGGATTCTCGTGAGTTGCTTCAGTGCTTTGGCTATTTTGAAGTTAGATAATCGGCCTAATTAAAATCCAACTAAAACAGAAGAAAAGCAGCAGCACTCCCTTCTTTTGTCCTGCTAGAATTTCTAATAAAATACGACCAAGACCGACGTGGCTTATGTAAAGTCTGTAGTTATCTGTATGCATTAGGCATGTGCAAGCAGACATACCAGATTGGGCCCTTCTCAGGGGACCTAAATGGGGGAATGTCTAGCTTTGGGGTGGTAAGTAGCAAAAGTTGGGAACCCAGATGCTCAGCCTTTCAAAAAGAGCAGATGGCCTTTTACAAAAACACTGCTTTATGTACTTAGAGACAATTTTTGGTAAGAGCTTAGTTACCAAACAGGTTAGGCAATGATGTGGAGTTTTCTCTTAGGCTTTAAAAGTCTAACTGATTTTGCATGTATGTAAACATTAGACATTACTTGACTGCATTAGTTTAACAACAAAAATAAAATCTTTCTACTGTGTTAAGAAAAAATCATTGTTGAGCACAGGACATGTATTTAGAGTTCTTTTCCCACTTCATAGGTTACCTATGAAGCCTATGGGATGGTCAGTCCTTTACTATGAAGTTTAAACATTGCTCGCTTACACAATTGGGTAACTTAAACAGTTTGAAAGATCCTAAACTCTGTGTGAGTGCAGGTTTGGCTATATAGTGATAACCAGCACCTTTTGTTTACAGTGATTTCTCTCCCTCAGGAAGCTTGAAGTGTAACATAAGACAGAGTATAGAAGCAAAAGGAAACTGAAGCAGGGTCCCTCTTCTGTTAACAATAATCACCTCACTCTTTCCTTTATCAGTAAATTTCTTCTGTCAGCATGAATGAATGCACTCATGCATGGGAGAAATAGGTTTTTATTGTATTCATTATGAATATACAAGATTTCTGGCATGATATGACTATTGAGAGATACGCAATAAATACAAATGAAGATGACTACTTAAGCTGAAAAGACATTTGCAGATGCTGAATGCTAGTTATTTTCAGCATTTTAACATTTAGTTGGTCCATGAATGATGATCTGAAATCCTTCTGGACAGGGGAAAGTTTTGAATTTCTATATCATAAAATTCAAATTTTATCTAGCATAAATACAGCCACCTTCTACAGGGGTCTTTGCATGTGACTAGATGCAGTGTCAAGAAAAAAGGTCCAGCTGCCACTTCCACTTGCTGCTGCTTTGGCAGCATTGACATGGACTAAAATGTAAAACTGGTGAAAGAGATTTAGTCTCAACTCCTGTAGTACAAATTCCTTGTAGCAACCCCAGTAATATACATAATAAGCTAAAAGAAGGCTGTGACACATGCAATTACAGCAGATGAGACCAGGGACTTCAGCAGAGGATCAGAGTGCCCCAGGGTACTGAATGAAAAGAAGTCTGTCTATTAAATGTTTCATGCTTTGCTATAAAAAAGTGTAATTGTCCAGACATTTTAATTCAACTGTGCTATGCTAAAACCTTGACTTTATTTGGAGAAGCATTTGGTTTTCTTTAAGGCAGTAAGTGCTGTGATTGTGTGCTGGACAAATGCTTTGGAATATATTTTGTGGGTGAGGAAAGGGGGAGCAGCTCTTTCTCTGTTTACACATATTTCTATTGTCATTTAATTCTTTTCTTGGAAATCGATAACTCATAACCGATAGCAGCAGGAAGGTGGTTGTTAGCTGGCTTTTTCCTTCTTTATCCTTCCTGTAGAGTTGCTGAATATTTGCTTGTCAACATTCATGGTGAAATGCATTGTTCAAAAGTAATGCAGAAAGAGATATATATATTAAAGCTAGAACTAGAACTTAAAGAAAACAAACAAAAAAATTTGTTGCACTATAGTGTTTCCCAGTGCAGTATTGTTCACAGTCTCAATGTAAGTGATTTTACTAAGAAAAAACTCAGCATTCACTTCTCTATGGGTTCATTAGATAATTGTGTTTAGGGGAAAAAAAAAAAGGAAAAAAAAAAAAGGAGGAAATAGCTGAATTTTGTCTTAGCATAAGGAAAATATGCCTAGGAAAAGCTGTAACATAACCCTTTCCTCAAAGGAATCTGAGAAATCTTGTCTGTTACAGAAGTCTAAAACTGGAGTAGATGAACATGAAAGGAACCTTAAAGCCAAAGGCTCTGCCAACACCCAAGTGTATCTTTTAGTATTTCCAGGGCTGGATGGAATGAAACAGTGCTTGAGATGTTTTGAAGAGTGCACAGAAGGAAACCTATGGGTTTTACTTTCACAGTATGGTCAGATGTTAATTCAGGGCTCCCACACAGGACATGCATGCTTGAACAGTACAGTATTTGAATATCCCACTGATTTAGTAGACTTCTGTTGTGGTTATACTTACAGCCAGCAACTACACCCCACCCAGCCACTTGCTCACTCCCCCCTGGTGGGATGGGGGAGAGAATCAGAAGAGTTAAAGTGAGAAAACTTGTGGGTTGGATTAAAGACAGTTTAATAGGTAAAGCAAAAGCTGCACACACAAGCAAAGCAAAACAAGGAATTCATTCACCACTTCCCATGGGCAGGAAAGCAGGGTTCCATTACATGTAATGGTTACTTGGGAAGACAAATGCCATCACTCCAGACATCCCACCTTTCCTTCTTCTTCCCCCAGTTTTATATACTGAGCATGACATTCTATGGTATGGAATACCCCCTTTGGCTAGTTCGAGTCAGCTGTCCTGGATGTGCTCCCTCCCAGATTCCTGTGCACCTGTGCATTGGGAAACTTGAAAAGTCCTTGATTTAGAGTAAGAACTAAGCAACAACTAAAACATCGGTGTGTTGTCAACATCATTCTTGTAGTAAATCCAAAACACAGCATTGTACCAGCTACTAAGAAAAAAATTACCTCTATCCCAGCCGAAACCAGGAAAACTGCTTGAAAGATATTAAGTCTGCATGTAAGTTCTGTGTGAGATCGGGGCTTACATTATCACATTTGGAGCTGATCCTAAGAACTTAAGAATTGCATCCTGCATAATTTTAGTACTGCCCATTTCAATTCCAGAAGAACAAAGGTACCAGACTTAAGCAAATACTTCAGACTTTTATTCAGATATGTTCCCTTAATACCTGCTTCACTTCAAAGAAAAACACAAGTGGTTGGAAGTGTTCCTGCAATGTTTATCCCACACCTATCTATGTGACAGAGATAACGATCAGATTTCCAGGAGATCAGGAGAACTATAGCTTAATTAAATACTAATTTAATATTTCCTGGGTTTAAAAGTATTTCTATTACTAAAATGCATGCAACTTGTGTCTAACACTTTCCCATTGGTTTAAATGGGATCTGCAAGTGATATGTATTCCCTCAAGCTTATGTGGAGTTAAAACTGAAGCAAATCTGTGGAGTGGCAAAAATCATTAGAGCATCTGTTAACCATACTAGAGGGCTGGAATTTCAGGGGATATGAAAAGATCACAGATATTCTGTGTCATTCTGTAAAAACAGCAGTGAACTGTTGCTTGAAGACAGCAAAATGTACTAGGTAGGTCAAAGCAGATAGGACACTTTTAGATGTCCTAAACTGACTTTGCAGTATCATAGTAAGGGGGAGAGAGGTGGCAAATAGTGGGAGAAAATGTGTATTTCTTTGATTAATAGCGATATTTGTAAAATGGCAAGCCAAATTCAGAGTAGGAAACCAGCTAGCAGGCTGAAGCTGGTGGGGGTTTGGGACGCGTTTTGTTTAGAATGTTTTCCAGCTGTTGTGTTCTGGCTGAGCAGCAGAGAACACCTGGAAGGTATTTTGACACTTATGTTTTAGATTTAAACTTACCATTTGCTGAATGTTACACTAACCTACAACAAGTAGGGGTTTCAGCTAGCTTATTTTGTGGTTTGTTTTGCTGCTTATCCCTGGACTTTGATGATAATCACCCTCCTTTGTCTCCTGCAAGTTCAAATGATTTAAATTATCTCAGGATCTGTAGTGTCTTTACAAGTGCACAGTGGAGTCTCAGATCGCTTTTGCTCAGTGGAGGTGTCTCTCTTCAATCCTACTGAGTTAATTAATACAGAAATAAAATAACTTTCAATTGGACAACAATCTAAGAACCAAAAGGATTAATAGAACAACCCTTTAGAAACAGAGAAAACAAATTGTTTGGAGGATCTGTGAGTTGATTGTATGGTGCAAGAGTACAGCTACAGATTATAGTAATAAGTATTTAGCTTTTGCTAAAGAAAAAGGTAAGAAAAGAGCCCCTATGAAGCCGTTCCTCTTTTTGCAGATTACATCTCTGCAACTAAAGCAATATTAATGGTGTAAAAGCTTTTAATAATAGTTGTCTTTTATTCTCAGTAGGCTGAAAGCATAGCTGTTAATTTCTTTCTTTCATGCACTGTATTTTTATGAAATTTTTCAAGCTCTTTTTACAGTGCAATAGCCTCTTAACTCTGACTTCATATGGTCTGAAATCTAACAACATATTCACATAAAAGGTTTTGGGCACAATTTTATCTAAATCCCATTGCACCAGAGTCACACATGAGTCTGTAACAGGTATAAACTGGAAATGTGGATTTCCCCAGCTGTAAAGCTGAATTGGTGTCATACATAGGAATGTACCAACCTATGGAAAACTGAACAGAAGATTATAACAGAGATATTCTATTCCTTAGCAAGCTGAAGCTGAAGTTTATCATAAGTCCTCTGGTCTGAGCAATCAATAGGAAGAACAAGTAACTACAGAAAATAGATGTGTAGCTATCTATACACTGATTTTGCAGAATGATTAAGTACAATGGTATTTTGTGTAAAATAAAGGAGCAATTTCAATGCTAGAAACATTAGGAAACATATGTGCTATTGTTGCCAAAATTGCTTAAAGTTTTAAGCTTTTTAAAGATAAAGAAGCCCATATTGACCAAACTACAAGAGATTAAAAGAACAAATACGTATTATGGCATGTCATGTTGTAATCCTATTAGGTCAAATGTTATTATTGATGTTATTATTCTTATTATTCCTATTACAGCAGTTCCTGGAAAACCTGTCAAAAGTGAGGTAACACTGCGCCAGGCATTGTTCAAATGCATAGAATGACATGACCTTGCCCTGAGACCTTTCACAATCTAATTTAAGTCAAGGCCCAACAAATGGTTGCAATCACTAAGAAAGGAAGAGGAAATCAGCAACAGGAATGCTACTGGACAGCCATCATACAATATTTGGATTAGCTTTTTTCTTACAGGCAAGGTTGTGTTTTAGCAGGACACTAATTTTTGTGGGTTTATGATGAGATTCGATTATCTGTGACTTCCCTGGGCTGACTATGGCATGAATTTTGTTTATCTCTGTGGTAATTTCTGTTTTTATTTTACCTGTGACAACCCTTGAAAAGCTGCCACATAGCAGTATCTACCAAACAGTAGTTTCTGGTTTCATAAGTCTGAAATAGTTTTATGGAAAAAGGATTTACCCAAGAAAAGTGGAGTTTTGTTTATTTACACAGTAGAGTTTCCTAAGAAACATTAAGATCAGCATGAAGGATGTCCAAATGGAAATGTGTGTATGTAAGCATGAAACAAAGCAGAACAAAGGCTTAAAAGAATGGCTAGATAATAAGGGATACTGTTTCCATCAGCAAAATTGAGGAACGTGTTCTTGATGTCAAAACCAGAAAGCCTGCAGTCTGAAAAGCAGATGACTGCTCAGCCAAAGGGCCAGCACTCTGGCACTGGCAGGGCAGCAGCCAGGCTGCAGAGCACCACCGCGCCTTCCCCTGTCCACCTGCCAGGACAGCAGGCAAGAGACACGTGTTCAACACATATACCAAAAGAGGAAAACCAGACAGTGCACAGTGATTTGAGGCAGCTGAAGTAAGCAAGATCTGAAGCAAAGATCTACCCCAAAATAGCTGATGGCTCCTGAAGGAGATCTGTCCAAAGACTCGTTTGTCATCACCAGTCAAGAAGAGCTCCTGACATGCAGAAGCCTTGTCAGATGATGTGTGTTGTGTTCTGTACTGTGCACAAGTGATCTTGGTCAGATTGCCTGGACACACACACATGCTGCTTCTTGTGAGTATGTGAGTGAGAGAATATGAAAACATAAAATCAACTTTGTTTTAAACCTTGAAAATAAAGGCATCTTTCCAATCCATAAGATCTTGCACTGAGCTTTATTATGCTAATACCACTACAAAGCATTTGTCAATACAGTAACTAAAATCAACACCATGATGTTTGATGTGTGCTCTGACAGCTGAAAATTGTTTAATAGAAACATGTCTTTGTAGTAGCCCTCCAAAAAAAAAATCTGGTTAACAACTGGGTTTCCAGGGGAACCTCTTCTAGTGAAGGCAGCTGTAAGAAATTTTAATATCAAGCTTTCCACACCTTTAAACTGCCCTGGGTATTACTGAACAAGTGTATTGCATTATTTTCAGTAATAAGTTAGGGGAAAGCAGATAATTTTTTAATATCCACTGTGAATTGCACATGCATATGAAATTGTATAGCGCATGGACTGTGACAAGCAGTTTATACAAAAGGGCTTGAAAAATAAAATGTGTTGTTAGGTAGTTTCTAATTGAAAAAAATAAAAAACAGCCAAGTACTGCTGATGATGTTGGACCTGCTAAAGCTGCCGAACTGCTGTACCTTCCCTTGATGTTGTAGACTTGTAGCCCAGTGCACGAAGTATTGCTATGTCTCGTAAGAGGCCACAGCCTCTGTGGTAGCTTTACACTGCCTCAGGGTTGAGGGCTGTCAGGTTTGCTTGGTCTAATCTTTTACTGGCTTGTCTGGAGCTTTGTTTTAGCTTGCTTAGCTGTAAAAGCAAACGGTTTTTTAATGATGAGGTGGCTATGGCTGATCTGTTTTACTTTTGCTTATCTTTATAGACTATAACCATATTTTCTCTATAGAACATAGTAACAAGTAGTTACACTACACATAATGAAAGATTTATGGCCCTAGCTTGGTGATATGCTGTAGAAGAACACAGGCCTGGTATGATAGCAGAGATACTTAGGCTCAGACATACTTACTTGTGATAGTACAAGTTAGTTAAAAATTTAAAGTGATCTTTTTGACCCAGTGCAATTGGCTATGATGTTGGTCAACTCTAAATCAATTTCTTTCACACCTGTGTCTGTCACCAAGTTAATTGAAAACCTATCTTAAAACCCTTCTTTTCTAAGACCTGATATTTACTAAGGAAGCCTATATTTATTAAGCTTTTATTCAGATCTAATATATTAAAATGAAAAACATCAATTAAAATGTCAAAAATATCAGCGGCAGTATATGAACATACTAAGAGATTTGGTAAGAATGTACTGGGCATGAATGAGTAATATGCAGACTCAGTTTCAGCCCTTTTCATTCACACTGGGGAAGTGATTCTAGAAATCAGATAAAAAGTAAATGAGGTGATTCAAATCTATCCCTTAATCAAAATCTACAACAAAAGAGAAAACAAGTAAAATATAAAATATTTTATAGACTTTCATCAGGTTGAAAGTTAAATACTGTATAAATAATGTGAGTGTCCCAGTTTTGTTGCTAATTTTCCACCATCACATAATAATATGCACTAAGGAAAAAACATAGTGTAGAACAAAACTGTAAGAGCACCATGCTGGGTTTTCAGTCTGAGAAACCTTTGGTGAAATATTTTAACTACAGAAGGGCTGTCTCTGAGTGTTCTCTATTTTCCAGCTACACACAGAATGTTTCATTCCAGACATCTGAAAAAAAGTATAGTAGAAACAAATCTGTAACATATTTTCAATTCCTCCTTTCAAAGACTTTACACCTACCTACCAAACCCTTACGCTTGCCACACCTGGAACTGAAAATACTTCAATATAACCTCAAAAGTATAAACAATTATTTTAGATGGTATCTACTTTAAAAAAGCTGCTGCAGGGAATAAAGAGATGTGAAGACAAGGGAGTAAACTGAAAAGAAGAAAAATTCAGAATGAACAGAAAACCAGATACTGTCCCATATTCATACAAACTAAAACTTCTAACTTCCTTAGTAAGTGACAACAGGGTGCACTTGGGGTTAAACTCTTTTCTGAAGACTTCCACAAAAAAACGTACTCACAAGGTGGAATCTGCCTGCAGCTTGCTGGCCACCAGACCTGTCCCAGACTCACAAACCTGGAGTGCTGACAGCCTGTGGTTTCCTCCCAGCTCACAGCAGCACTCCATCTCTGCATGCTGCTTACTGCTATGCCCCAGTATTAGCAGTGAAACCTGTGACCCTTCTTGATATCTCTGCTGAAGGGCAAGGGTAACATGACTTACTGGGATCAGACTCCTTCATGAGGGAGAGACATGGCAAGGTTAAATGGGTCAAGGTAGCCCAGAACCACTGTGAGGACCCTGGAGCATCATCTCTCAGCCAGCAGGGAAGTGACAATTTCATTAAAATATATTAGGGAGCACAATACAAGTTTTTCTCCCTTTCTGCATCTGCTGTAAAGATTACCAGTGAGAACTGGCTGAGAAGGAACAGATTCAGAAACCCAGAGGAGACCAGGATTTCAGTCCATCAAAGAGGGCTGCATCTGGAATGCACACATGCAAGAAGAAACTGGCTACGAGTCATTCAAAACCAGGAACAGGGGGTCCGCAAGTTCTCCAGTTTTCCTTCTCAGGAAATTAGTGTTGACACATTTAGTCACAGAAAGCTAGGTGGGGAAAACCCCTGATGTCTACTGAAGTCCTAATCTGAACTCCAAGCCAGCTGCTCGGTGCACTGCCCACAGCTACATTTAGTCCAGGGCTTTGTTGTACCAAGCCTTCCCGAGCCAATTAAACTTGACATTTTGCACACTCTCTAATTAAAATGCAAATGAAGGGATGAATTATGTAAAAAAAACAGATTATGCAGGTTAATTAAGAGGAAAACATACCTAGACCCCAAGTTTACTGGGTAAGTGGATTTTAAACATAACCTGCTGACACAGCTGAATATGGAGTCTGGACACAGTATGGTGCTTCAGTGGAAAGCTCCTTTATCTATAGCAAATGTTGGGATGTACCCAGGGGGTTACTTCTATAAATGTTCATCTGCATTTAAAACTTTGAGATAAATTAGTGGAGATGTAAGCTTTATTCTGCCTTTAAAATTCTGCCTCATTCTTCTAACACACACAATATTATGCTTCATACTGGCTGTCTACAGATTTGTCCTGGAATAATACGTTTATAGTAATAGTACTGCTTGTAGCTTCAGTGTATCTATCCCATCTGCAATATTCAATGCTAGTAGTAATCAGAGCTGGGTTAGTGGACACTCAAGAGACTGGTCTGCTCCTCAGAGCACTTACCTGATCTCTCCTTCACAAGAAACAATGAGAAAAAAATCGCCAAAAATAAAGCAGGTACAATAGAATGCACTTACCTGTACATATACACTGGTAGGAAAGAAGAGATGATGTGAAGGTGTGTCTTCAAAACTTGGAATCAGGCAAAAATAAAATACATGTGAAATAGAGCTTTCTCAGCCCTTTTCCAAGGTAGCATTTCCCTGTCTTTGAAGTAACCCATTTATAAGCACTATGTCATGTTTAATTTTTAAAGGTACATTTGGATTTATAATGATGTTCCTGATGTGCTTTTAGTAAGCAAATGCAATTAGACCTTTTAAAAATGAGTTGCAACAAAACCAGCCCTCCAGAATTCATACAAATGTACTTCCACTTTCCATTTTCTGGGTATAAGAGGAAGACAAGCTTAAAAGGGATTAGTCAAGGCAGGGAAAAAAGTGCAGCCCGCAGGGAACTTTGAGGAAGGAGTTCAGGATTGCAGGAGGAAAGATCTGAGAAAATGTTCCAGCACTCCAGCATGTGTGAATGCTAGCTTTAATTGCAGAAACTCTGTTCAGAGATTGTGTCAGCTGAAGAGTCATTTCATGCATTTTCATGCATTATATATATATATAAAAAAAAGAGAGATAAGATCACTGTTAAAATACCTGATTTAGAGCTTGATTCCTAATTTTACTGCAGATTTCCTATAAGCTGGACAACCAATTCCAACCCAGATTTTTAAAGCCAGTTAACACACAGCTGTATTAATGCAGAGACAGGTGCTTTTGAAAACACAAAGGCACCATCTGCATCTTTAGGTTGCTAAATGCTTGAAAATCTGGCTTGCTATTTCACTGAGCTGCAGAACCTTTTATAAAATAGGAAATAATCAGGTTCCCTTTTTCCTAGTTTTTGCCTATTTAGATCTGTTCTTTCATTAGACCTGCCTTCTCAACATATATATGTCTCTACTATGAGAGATGTTTAATTTTAGTTGGGGCATCTAGTCACTAAAGAGAAAAAAAATATATCCTCAGTGAGGATTCACAGAGCAAAAATGACTATTACGTCATCCCATCATACTATTTTTATACTTTGTATAAGAAATGCAAAAGCATTACCAAGTGAAGCTTCCTGTATAACGAAAAAAGAGAAAGAGAATAGTATGAATCTAATACTTGTTATTGGAATTGCTGCCTTAGCCCCAACTCAGAAGTGAGTACAGTGTGGGAGAATAGGGCCATAATTAATAGCAATGAGTTTTATCTTCCACACCGCTTAGATAAGTACTTCAGTTCTTACTGAGCAAATAACTCCTTTATCAAGGGAATGGAAAGAGTTCTTAAAAATGGGGAATGTTATTTTCTAGCTTCCCAGCTGCTTAGTTTAATAAGCAGAATTTAACATTCTTTCAATAACTTCTACAACTCTTTTCCCAAATGGTGAGAACCTAGACTAACCGGCTGTCATCTTTCCTTGCCTTTGGAAATTACGCTTTCAGATATTACATATTTCTGTATATATCTAAATCCTCTTCACTGTGTTCAGATCAAGAATTTAAGAAACAGTATCAAGGAATCTCCATGTGCATTGGTTTTCTGGAATAATTAAAACAACAAAAAATATATAGGAAAATCCATCAGAACAGGGTAGGATGTGAAAGCCTGTATTCCTTGAGAAAATTCTGACAAGCTGCTGGTAAAATTCAAAAGGTGTTGTATTTTATATCTAGAATTGTATTACATATTTGCCGTTTTATGATTGTTACTGATGCATTTTTACCCACTTCTTGTGTTTAGGAGCAGGGAGAGTATGAAAAAGAAGGTTAAGTGCTACCAGCAAGATAATAGACCATACCTGAATGAAATAATAGGGTGGCTGAAATTTGCAAGAAAATAGCTTTTCCCAGATCTTCGGAGATAAGAAAACTACGTGCTCAGAAGGATGATAAAGGGACTAATGTATTAACAAAATCCTTTATACCAGAACCTATAGCACAACGCAGCTTGAATGGAGATATCTTAACTATTTCTACACTAAGATGACTGTAAATATGAGGTGGGGAAAAGAACCAGCTAATGAACACATTGGATGAAAAAATAAAGGTATAAAGTGCTCCTCAGTTTAGGGCATTTATAGTTGTGAGAGGAGTCATGTTCTAGAGCATCCTCTTAGTAGATTTCAGGATAGTCTTTGAGTAATTTTAAACTGGGATGCCCCTTGTCCCCATCAGCAGAAAACTAGATTCAGTGACACACAAAGCCACTCTAGACCTAGATCCCTTTTACTGTGGTATGTTTGACTCCATAACACATTCTGACTAAACATAAAGAGCACCCAGTAACAGTCAGAAAATTGCAGTAAGAGATCTTTTGGCATTTCCTATTTTTGCTTAGATGTGTATTTTTCTTACACTTTGTAATGTGAAAAACAATTGGCTTTGGAAATTATTTTGCAAAGTCTGTTCCCATTTGTTTCAGCTATTACGTGTCACCAGATGATAAACTAGAGCTCCTGGAGGCCTGGAGCATTAGAAGCAAAGCAGAGATTTTAGCTGAACTTCGACTGGCAGAATTAATCCAAGATTTGAAGTTATCAATCATACAAAGCAGGTCAGCACTGGACATGTGTAAATTGGAGCAGTGTGCTTAAGCTCACAGGTAAGTCACTGGCCAATTCAGCAATAAAAAGCACAAAGCCTCAACTTATTGCAACCAGCTTTCCCAATAGACTAGGCTTTCTGAGCATCCATGGGTAGCTATGCAAGTATTGCAGGAGCAAAAGCAAAGATTTGCAAGTTTTCGAGTAGTGCAATAACATGGGCTCTTGAGCATAGTACAGCTCTCCTCTGCTCATGCTGCCAGGGAAATGGCAGCGTGAATTCTGTGAGTGAAAACCCAGCAGTGAAGCTGGAAGGCACCACCCCAGCGGGCTTGTGCAGTGTAAGGCACTCTATCAAACGCCACCACATTCTGTTGGAGAAACATTTCATCTTCTCAGATTTTAAAACATTTTCTGGTGCCAAAGGGTATCATTTTGCTGTTCTACCCAAACATGAATTGTGGAAATGGTAAGTTACTTTTCTTGCTTTTCTTGCTTCTTTGCTTATGTATTTATTTTGAAGAAAAGAAGATGTGGATATTTTCTCAGGGAAAAAGTGGACTTTGATAAGTTTCTTCACTAGAGACTTCCCAGCAGATATGAACTTCATTGATTTGAGCAACAAATTGTGTGTAGTTTGATGATAGGGGAGTAATCCCCTGCATCTGTGGATCACAGCTGAGGAGCGCGCAAGCACTATTATAATGCTAGGATTTCTTATAAAAATACTACTTCAAAGCACCCAATTTCTGGATTTCAGGTTTTTCCATTCCCAAAAACTTCTCTTTCAGCTTCTCAGAAAGTGCACTGCTGGCAAGTATTATCTATTAGTGTTCTAGTTCTCCCCCTGCCTAATGTGGCAGCACTAGTCAAATGCAGCAATTCTGAGAAAGTGATGAAAATAAATATAGATTCTTCGTACCTTGTTTCCACCAGTGTGGAAAAAGTGTAGGAATGCCATAAGACTGCCTTCAAGGTATCACTTCTTATTAGTTTAAAAATATTAAAAAAAAATAAACGAAGTTGAAAAATATTCAAAACTCAAAAACACTCAGTACCTGGAGAGAAGCCATTTTGCTGAAAGGCAGACACTAAATTTCTGGAAAAGCCATGACAGAATGGAAACTTGTCCACAAGTTGTTTCCAAAGATATATTAAGTAAGAAGACAGTATAATTTGCTTTACACAGACAATCCCTTTACACCAGTGATTTCTTCATGTTCATTTCAAGATATATAGATATAAAAATATATATAAAATCAAAGAAAAGTAATAGCTCATATTTGTGGAGATTAATATTTGCACCCCATGAGAGTTCAGTGCATTGACATTTTACCCCAGTCATTACCAGTGACATGTCAGACACTGGGAAACTTTCCTCTGAAAAAAATATCTGTGGCTTTATTATTACTCTAGTTCCAGCTGAAGCAGCATGGCTTCTGACTACAAACAAGATGATGACTGCATTAGAAAATCCATTCAGAGCCAACACAGAGCCTGACACTGTGCTGTAATTACACATAAATGATCTCACTGTTCTTCAGAAGTTTTCCTTTTTCCTGCTAACGTTCTTCCCAAGCATAATCAAATACTACATTTGCTTTGTCAAAAGCATGAGAAAGATTTAACAGACGAGAACAAAATTCTATGTGATTAAATTTGGCACAAGGAGAGAAAATGGCTTTCATCCTAGTAACAATCCTCCTTGCAGCAGGGATTCTCAGGTCTGTGGAAATCTTTTGGCCTGGAATTTTAACAGTCATTAAGTGACTTATGTCCTCAGTGTCCACAGATATTCACTGGTTGTTAAACTTTCATAAAATTGCTAGGTTCAGAGGCCTGGTTTATTTCTCAGCTTCCTGCAGTCTGACAGCAGCAATGACACACTCTATGCAATTAACTCCAAGACCAAATATAAGTACACAATGTTCACAGAAATACTATACTAGAAGAACAGGAAAAGATAAGAAATACCAGAATTAAGGCTACGTGTTCAAGATTTTACTCAGGCTTCCCTCCTCCCCTGACACAAGGATTATTGATGTAGCTAAGACTCCACCAGTATGTGATGAACTCTCAGCTAATGAATAATAGGTTCCATTTTGCTTTTGTCCTAGGATCCTGCCTTTTTCAGGGCATGGTGGGCTTCTGTGATTAATTGAAGCTGCTTGGGGAAGATTATTTTCTGTAAGTTCTTAGTATATGCAGCTCTTCACCTCTTCCTTTCAAGTACTCAAGTCTAAGAACCTACAGTTCTTTGCCGTAGTTTTGTTTTTCATGTGAGCAAATATAGAAGCATCTGTAGCCTTTTAAATAAGGAAATCAAAACTAAAAACTGTAATGCAAAAGCTTACTTTAAGAAAAACAAACAAATGAATAAACAAAAAAAGCACCATAGTGAAAAGAAGTTCAAAGCCACATTGAGAAGGAGAGAAATTTATGTTGGAGGTGCCTAATGTTTTAGGTATTCGTCCATAGATAAAGCCCAGTGATAATGGAACCAGCCCTGGGAAGAACTTGGATCAGCCCCTGTAATGAAGAGTTGGAAATTTGTATCACCTCTAGCACAGTGTGAGACCAAGCATGCTTTTGCTACACCTTGATGCAGTAGCTATCTACAATACTAATGTTGTTGCATGACTGGAGAACATGAGCAACTTGCTGTATTTAGTATCATAGCATTGCTGTGAGACAGGACAATTACTTTGCTCCTGTTCTATAGCATATATGAAAAAGAAGATCATTTAACTTCAAATGAACATAACATATTCATACCCGTCACCTTAGCCTAGTCACATCAGTCTAAAAAATAATAATCAAAATAACACAGGAAGGCAACTCAGTAGGAGGCTTTAACCCAGGGGTCCTCAAGCTTTTTAACCAGGGGCGGCGCACGGATGCAGTGGCAGGCAGTCATCTGCGGCTGCTTGGTTTCCCCCCAACCCCTGGTGGGGGGGGGGGGGGGCGGGGGGGTCTGTAAATACCGGGGGCCGGATTGAGGACCCTGGGGGCCGTATCCAGCCCGCGGGCCGTAGTGTGAGGACCCCTGCTTTAACCCATGTGAATGTCTTCAAAACTGGACAGATCCCACACCCACACGTTCTCAGATTGTAAAAACCCAGCAATTTCACACATTCACCTACCTTTCTTGTTCTGGAAATATAGATTATACAGCATATTATACCTTTACTACTACTTAAATGTATTTATTGAACACAAGTGTAGCCATATCTAATCAATGCCACAAATACAATAGTGAAATGAGCTGATCCAGTGCCAGAAGGTCTCTAACACTCTCTAATTGATTTCGTAAATTTCTGTTGTGTGGAGCCTTTCTTTTCCACATAGGAATATAACTGGGAAAGTATTGCTTGGTACAAAAAGCAGAGCTGAAGAACCTACTGTACATTAGTATATCAAGTGGCTTGGGAACATTAGTTGTAAAATTTCCAAATGCTGAAAACCAGAAAGAAAACACATATAAGATGAAGGGTAAGTTAATATTTTAGTGTATCTCAGTCAGCTTTGGATTGACAAAGTGGTGTAACACAAGAAGGGGTGTGAACATGAACAAAAGCATGTACTTAAAACCCCCTTTCCCATACCTTGCCTTTTTTGTATGGTTTTTTTTTTTTGGTTTTGGTTTTTTGTTTTTTGTTGTTTTTTTTTAAATTGTTGTGCACTCTTAAAGCCTGGATTTCCTAATCAAAATGTAAGATTTAATAAAAGCTGCAGCTGAACAGAACAAAATTACAGCACTCTCTAATATTGCAAACATAATTAACTTTGAATTATGTGAATTAACCATGCCTGACAAATTATCATTCAGCTCTGAAATTAAATTCTTTCATACCATTAGATTTGTTTGTTAAGCTCAAGTAGGCAAAAGTAGTATTTAATAAAGTAATAATGATGCTTTGCTGAGAGTGTTTTTGAGATATATACAGATTTATCCAAAATAAATCATGGAAGTGTTATTATTAGCTCATCTGCAAATACTATATAATCCTGGATATGCATAATAATATAACAGAAAAGTTTTATGTCACTACAGGTTACTCTATGTCTATTAAAACTTCTTTTTCTCATTACCTCTTTATGTTGATCTGGTAATATCACTATTTATCTATGCACGCAATGCACAGCATAAATATGTTCAACACAACACAGCTGTCCACTCTGAAGTGCTTATAATCTGAAATAAATGGGCAACTTTTTACTACTTCAGTTATTTCTAACAATATACTGCATTGAACTGTAATCCTGTAGTGTTTTGCTACATCATTGTTCACCTGTTTCCTTCAAACTGACAGTCTGATTGATGGTTATCATGTTCCTCCTTCTTTCTCACAAAACTAATATTCATGACAGAGAAACTTTGCAGTGTTTTGGAAATTTTTATCTCAGAAGGATGAAACCAGGACAAACAACAGGATAAAAATTCTAATACATCTTCTGAAGACTTCTGATAAGCCTTCTAGGTTTACTTACTAAAGTAAACTTACAAGTTTTTTACTTGTAAGGAAAGTGCTTTTCTCTTAATCTAAGGGGACATGAAAGGTAGCAAGTGTTTCAGAGTAAGAGCTTCCATACTCATTCAATAACATTCTTGTAGAAAGAACAGATGTAGATGGTAGACAGTATTACACCAGACTCAAATTAGTAAATTTTGTATCCCAACAGACTGGTGATATCTACACAGAAACCTGGCAGCAAATGCTTGCAAAACAATTTCTGACATCTACCCTTCCAGTAAAACACCCATACAGCTTCATATTTCAAAAGCTTTTCATGTTCTTGGATTTTGTTGCATAAAATGCTAGGGGTAGTCACAATGGTTACCTCTATTGCCCAAGAACTGTTGAATCCCACATCCCTCTCCCCTCTTTGTGATAGACAGCTCTTTTTAGCCCCGCATTTCTGACTAATCTTGCTGCTTCCAGTTTCCAGGAGACAGTCTGTCTGGAGCTGCACTGCTCCCAGAAGAGGTTTGGATAGGATTTCTGATGCAAATATTAAGCTCCTTTTTGCATCTTTTCTGCACTAATGGGCACTAAAGGGTAAGGGTAGGGACAAACATGGGCTGATAATGTTTTCTCCGTCAGTGATACATCCAGGAGTGAATGGGAAAGCACCCTTTACACATCGCTACTGCACAGTAGCATGGGAAGGAGTTACTTAAACGCTCCTGAGGCTGTAGACTCCACAGAGTATCCCAGAGGGTGCTGCCATGAGAACATTCTTAATATTTATCTGACAAGTTGAGTAATATACAGGTAAAGTGTCCTCAGTTGCAGTACTTTATACAGAACTGTAAATCTGCTACAGTTTTGACACCACTTGATGTACTTTTCCAAGTGTTATGTAGAAGGGTTGCTTTGATGGAGCAATAATGAATAGATGTCTGTGCCTTTCATTTAAGTGTTTTGGCTCAATGATCTTTTTTTCTGGGTGCAGTAATAAGCAGGAAAAGCTACTGTGCAGATTAACAGTGAAAGTACCACACTTCTTTCTACATGTTTTTCCCTCCACCAAACCCTGGGAGGCCCTTTCAGATTTTCCTTTTTATTCCTCTCGTAGAAGACGATCAGCCTGTGTAAGCTACCTTCATCAAGCAGGATTCCAGGGGAAGAGAGAGGGGAGGAACTTTTGCCAATGACTGAAAAAAAATCAACAAGTGTACTTTTGAAAAAGGCCAGCCAACTAACCAACCCTTGAGAAGCAGGGTTTTTTTTCCCCTCCATGCTGCTGGAAAACTTTATGTAATTTATTGAAATTATTTATGCATATCCCTAAAAAAATTCCAGGGGCAAGGAAAACAGGTATGTTCTATTTCATATCTGTTTGTAATCAATCTGAAAATAGTAATAGTGAAGTCTGAGTCACATAGCAGAGGAATGATCTATTTCCACCCATTCTGATTTCTATTTTCAGAATTTAACAGACTGGCTTAAACAAAAATGTTCACCAGTATTCTAAACGATGTAATACATTAGTCGTAAATAACTAGAATGTAATATCAAGAACTTACTATTTCAATGTGTTCAAACAGCAGAAATTCTTGTAGGCAAACAGAAGTACATACAGCTTATTTATCAGATAATGATGTTTGCCTTTTACAGCTTCACATTTTTTGGTTCTTCCTGAAGTTAAGGACAGTTTACGGTGACAGCAGCATTTAAGGAAAGTAACAGGTAACTTGTCGCTGCAGTTGCTTCACTTCAAGTAAAACCCATCTACACTAACACTTCCATCAGAATTAAAAGAATAATTTAAGTTTCCTGTTAGAAGTGAACATAGGGAACTCTAATTTGGAGCAATCATCACATAACACAGAAGGACACCAATATCGATGGATTAGGTTAGACTGGCCAAAACAAGATTCTGAGCACTTTTGTGATTTGATTTACTCTATGCTTATGGATACCATCAGAGACATGCTGAAAGTATTTTGTCAAAGACAGATAACATTCCAGCCTGAAATTGGTCAATGGATTAAAGTTGTTGCTGATATTATCTTGTACCTCAGTTAAGAAAGAGAAAAAAGTGAATGTGTAATTACAGGAACAGTCAGTGTAAAAGCTGAACAAAAATACCAATAATGGACTTTTCCAGAGCACAGTGGTCAATGAAGAAATATTTCCAAACTTATAAGTAAGACATCCCTTAACTAATCCATGAGGTGTCTTTCTAAAAAGGAGATTAAGAAACTATTTAAAATTGTAATATAAATTCACATAATGCACACTGATATAATAGCTTACTAATAACTAGACACATATTTCTGGTATGAATATATAAATAGCACGTGCATCTTTCTTACTGAGTAACACAGGAATATAATATTTTTTTCTCTGCCATTTCATTTACTTCTTTAATAAAATTTTCTGGTAGCTGGCTAAAGTCCAGACCTTCGTAAAGTTCTATATAAATAGTATAGAGTCACTGAGCTTTTATATTCAGCAAGAAATGTTTCAAAATCCTTGCTAAACTTGTTTCCCTAAAGCTACCTGCAGCCTTCCTTACATCTATAACTTGGTACAGAACAGTCAAAAAATAGAATGCTTTTCTTTTTTATTTTTGGATCATGTTGCCTATGCAAAGCTAAAACTAGAGCTGGGTGGGAGATGCTTTTAGAAATTCCCTCTCCAATTTCAAGAAGGACTTGTAAGTTTGTCAGACAGTCATCAAGCAATTTAAAGTGGATACACTGGTCTGAAATTAACTGTTCACAGGGAAGGCTTGTTTATCTTTGGACTGTTTTTGTTTTTTCTCTTCAGGTTGTGTAAAAGGAACAGAGATGAGAAACTCTAGGTTTCCTTAAACGTTTCTGTGGTAAAATCACCAGCAGTTCTTGGGTAGGATAACTAACTCCGATGTCTTTTTTAGACTTTGGTATAGAAGACTGAAAGGCAGGAAGGCAGGGTCTTGGCTGTTCAGAATAATGGGTGGTTCCCTGGCACAAAGTGGATTTCCAGTCTTCTGAAACACAGGTCTCAGCTGTGGTAACATGCAGGCAGGTCACAGCAGAGTTTGTTATCACCTCTGTTTGGGGGTGGGAGTGTTCAGGGGTGTCATGGTTTAACCCCAGACAGCACCTAAGTACCATGCAGCTGCTTACTCGCTCCTCACCCCTTTCTGCAGGATGGGGAGGAGACTCAATAAAACCCGTGGGTTGAGGTAAGAACAATGTATTAAATGAAATCATTATATGATAGAATAATAATAATTATAATAATAAAACAAGTAATTGTAATGAAAAGGAGAGAGAATGGAATAAAACTCAAAGGAAAACAAAAAACAAGTGATGGACAATACAGCTGCTCACTCAAGCAGCAACTGGCAAGCCCTGGCCAGCTCCCCCAGTTTATACAGTGAGCATGATGTTCAATGGTATGGAATATCCCTTTGGCTAGTTCAGGTCAGCTGTCCTGGCTCTGCTCCCCCGGCTTCTTGTGCACCTGCTTCCTGGCAGAGCATGGGAAACTTGAAAAGTCCTTGATTTAGAGTGAGCACTACTTACCGACAACTAGAACATCAGTGTGTTATCAACTACAAAGAAAATTAACTCTATCCCAGACAAAACCAGGACAGGGGGATTGGACCGGGTAACTCCCTCAGCTCCTTTCCAACCTAAATTATTCCAATTCTGTCTATGATTCCGACACTTTACAGAAATAATCACAGCTGTCAGCAAATTCCAAACCCAGATTTAGACGCAGTGTCTTATTCAGATGGCAAATTGAGTACTGTAAATAATTTTGCCTACTATTTTATGAGTCTTAAGAGGCAATAAGAGAAGTAAATGAAAGAAAAACTCTAAATGACAGATTCACCTACTACATGTGTAGCTCACCCAAAGCTCAAACACTGAATGCAGCATGCAGCACGGCTAATTCAGGGACTGCAATTATGTAATTAATAGACACCTAAGAGACGCTGAGGTATCTGTCAGTTTGTTGAGAGTGTAAGGAAACATCTACAGATACTAAGTACCCCAGTAGACAAAGGAGTCAGTTAACTCAGGTCTTTTGTGTCCCCTTTCTCAGAACAGTTTCACAGTTCAAGAACTTTGCTAGGAAGCTGGGGCCTGAATTTTAAGTTTTATTCTTCCTGAAGAAGAGTCAACCTACTTTGTCCAGTAACCTGTTCTGTCCACCAGAGTATTATATCTTGAGTGATAGCAATGATTTTTTATTTTTTTTTTGAGACCTATCCTCTCTGCAGGACAGGGATGCTGAAGTCATACTCAAACTAGGAGTTGAATTAAACCCTGCTCTGACTTACCTAGATGTCTCAGCTATAAGAAGGGTAACAGCTGCTCCCTGGTATGATTTTGTCCCTTGGTGACCAACAGTAAAATGTGTGAATAACCCCAGGATCAGAAATTATGAACAGTTCAAGCACACCAGGTCAAGCACAAGTACCATAAAAACATAACTGCTCACGCCTAATGCTCTTCTGGTCTCCTAGTATGTGCTGTCCACCAGGAGGGTGGACTACTCTGACTTGCACCATGGTACTCACACAGACTCTTTGGAAACTGTCTTTCTGGCCTAGGAAAGTAGACAAACTGAATTGCTGTCTGGGAGCTGTGTCAGAAAGCTAATGCATAAGACCCTTTTATGCAGGATGTATATTAGAAGAGATTACATCTCCTGTGCTCCCTAGCATCCTGCACAGATTCTTGAGGGGACAGACAAGACTAACTGACTTGGAAGTAGCCATAATAGAATATACCGACAAATGTCAGTTAATGATATTTGCCTCTCACCAGAAATTCAAAGATTTAAAAATTGGGTAAAAATTAAGGTATGGCTCAACACTGGAACAAAGCAGACCAAAAGAGAGGGGAGGGTGTCACCTCTGGTGGGGTCGGATTGGTAAAGAATGGACAAAAACATTTTTTAAGAGCTTAATTTTGACAAAATTGGAAAATTATTTCAAACAGTATAACAAAGACCTAATGTTTAAATATACTAAGGCTGTAAACAATTGATCAGGATCAGAAAAATTATTAGCATAATTCTGAATAATTTGGAAGTTTCTAGTGAAAACTTGGAATCAACATGGTCCTGCAGAATTGCTACATATTTTCCCCTTTCTCACTAAAAATGGTTCATCTGAAAGCTTTCAGTCAGAGGTAGAAAGTGTCTTGCAATTAATGGCACGCAAGTCTTGCTAAGCACGTAAAAGTTCAACTTGCATCTCACACTGAATGCCATTTTTAGAATGTTTTCCTAGCTATATTCAGAGCAAAAGAGTTCACAAAAATGCTCAGATCAGAGTGCATTGGAACAAATAAAGCAGTAGCAAATTGGAGCTAATAGTCTATTAAACAGCAGCTAAACCTCAGCCAAGACAAATTTTGAATATCCTGTTCTGAATAGAGCCTGTCACATATTTCTGGCTTCTTGTTCAATGATGGTTTATTTTTAAATGATCTTCCAAATAGTGAGGTTTATGTATGCCACACCACAAAACAGAACAAAACACCATGTGCGTGTACATGCTAATGAACTATAATTACATAATTATTAGTATTATGAAAAACAGAAAAGCAGATGTCTTCTTTTTTAAAAAAAATACGAAGGATTTTCTGAAAGCAACTAAGCTAACCTTGTGTGAAACAGAGAGAGAGTATCTCACATATCACCGCTGCCTGTAGAGCATCAGTAAGGACTGCTCTCTGCAGCAAGTCATCGGGATTTTCCCGTAAGGTAAGAAAAAGAATACGTGACTTAGACACCTATCTAAGCCTGCCTAGCTATGAAGTCTAAAATCCCAAAGTGTGGAGACAAAAAGAGATTGGAATTGAGGCAGGAAGTTCTGCATCAACACATCATCACAACAAGCACAAATGTTGTTAAAGGATGTCCAAAAAGGCTTTAAAACTTAAGAAAAACTGCAGTGGCATATATCCTAATAACATTTCCTCCAACGACAAGCAATAAAACACATTTAAGAAAAGAATGTAAGAACTGGGTATGAAGTGAATGGTAGCGCTGACATAACCTCCCACTTTCTTGAAATCAGGTGCTTAGGAAGAATTAACTTTGGTTTTCTCTCTTCTCAAGAAGTCTCTTGTTTCTGGTAAAAGGTCATCAAGCTTTCCTTCAGTCAAGTTGCAGCTTGTGGAACATCTAAAGACCTATACATTTATACATCAATATGTGACCCCAAGCAAGCTTTGGTGATAAGATTATCTATTTTTATTTTATGGAAAACTTTACTTATCCCTTTCGTACTCTCAAATTTTGTTAAAATCCCATTTTCAATATTGTTGTTACCATACAAATGAAGCCTTCAGTACCATGCTCCTCTTCTGTTTATGATGTCCCCACTCCACCACCTCCCAGCCCTCACAACAGGACACCAGTCCCTCCTCCCTTGCCTCCCTACCATCATTTTGTATAACTTTCACTCTGCCCCACATCCCAAACCATGCCCTTTCAGAGATGGCTTTGCAGTGGTGACCAGAGCACACATGTCTCGCTACTGTCAAAGAGTTCATCTGTAAACCTGATCTGGATAATGCACTTAGCACTGAGCACCTAATGCACTCTTTACCTTAGTTACTTTCATTATGACAGATCAACTCATATCTAATACCTTCAAGGTGAATGGGATGGAAAATAATTTGGACCACTTTGTACCTTACCAAGTTAAGGAAATGCCATGCATGTGGAGAATGAAAGCAAGTTCAGCAGAGCTGTTTTACCTCCAGAAATCAAGATTCCCAAGATTCACTTTGTCCCTGCTGCTATGCTGGTAAATTCATCATCGCCTCTTGAGCTAGCTCACAGTGGAGGGCCACTGAGAATCGTTGCTCATTTTGCTTTAGTTTAATACCTAACCCTCCCCTGCTTTGGAGTCTGCTTTCTTTTGTGAGTTCATATATACAAAAAATTTTTTCTTCATTAAAAAATTAGGGTTTTATACTCAGTTTTCAGAGTCAAATGCTGTCATTTTTATATTCTTTTTAGTGCATTTTTTTAGTTGCTGCATCACACCATCCTGATGCCTGATCTTAAGCACTGTATCAGTTACTCTGACACCCTAATTGTACCCTGACATTCTGTCATCCTGTTCCCTTACTGTTCCTGTCCACTGCTTCTTCCCAAATTTTGTGCTATTCCTCTACTCCATCCCCAAACCCCAGTTGTTATTATTTTTTTGTCTGTGCATTTTCTCATATTTTAATAACCATTTATCAGGGAATACCTAACATAGGAAATTAAACTCTTGCAAAACTATTGGCATCATGGTCTGGACTACTAAGCCTTCAGCAACATTAAACACAGGAAACCCTGCCTTTAGTGCATAATAATTCATGTCCCGTTTCCCTTATCACATATTAGAGAATTTATAAGGGTGGGGGTTTTTTTCCCTTAGATGAAGTTATCTCAGCTTTGCAACATAAGTAAATAAATAAGCCAGACACACAGCTGGTATAAACCTAAAATATCTCACTGATGGCGGTGTAGCTGTTCCCATTAGTAAAATGTGAGACCCACATCACTGATTCTCTAATTGTTTTATAGACCTGAGAAATTAAATCCAAAATTCTATATAGTCTGAGGCTGTCATTTCAGTGTTCTCTCTCTGCTTAATATATTGAAATTTCCTATTGAGTTTATTTGCAGATCATTTCAACTATAAATAAGTAGAGGTTTCCCAGAGGACCTACTTGCACAGTATTTCAAATGCAAAACACATTTATTGGCCTATCAATAATGTACTGTCTCATCTGATAAAGGAAAAAATCCAGTATCAAACATTTGACTCATTTTGTAATAATCTGGAGTCTTAGTACCCAATAACAAACCATAAATATTAATTTTTCCTCCGAAATAGTATTTTGAACCGATGGGAGCCCATAAACTCACCCCGAAAGGCTTAGGAAATGCATGCTTCTCTCCAAATTAAGCATAACAATATAAATACTGAAGTTTGAAGCTTGAATAATAGCAAGGAAACAAAGCAGGAACAGGAGTTTCCTCTTCTATCACCTGAAACTAGAAGTTATTTTGCTGATTTTTAAGAAACATTATACCTTTAGAAATGTAACAAGGAAAGCGTACTCAAGGGAGAGCTGTCTTTTCTTCAGCACTTCTGGATCATGTTTCAGATGAAAGAGTTTAATTGAGAATCACCTTTTAAGTGTGACAAGTTGCATGATACAATGAGTTACATATAAAAATTCCACTTTTGTAATCATTACGGCCCCTTGATTCTTCATTATTTCAAACTTGAAACATACTTAAGATTATGTGGAAAAAAATTAACTACATTTGTTAAGTGTTTAAAGTATGTCCTTCATTTATGAGCAATATTTAGCTGGCACAAATTTTGCAAATCCTATTCCTTCCTACTTTTGATTTTCTCACAAATATGTTTTCATGTGCCTGGAATGGAAAATGAAATAAGGAAGAAAATGGATATCCCAGCTTTTTTTTTCTAATTTGTCAACAACTAAATGTCAGGCTCCAGATGACTGGGCTAATATTTATGCACATTTCCCAATCATTTAGAAAGTTGAGATCTCAAAGTATTTCCATGATTTTTGATATAAAGGTCAAGACTAGATTAACATAATGCTTCACTCATGTCAAAAAATCTAAAAGTGATATTCATGTCTTGCTTATTTTCCCCTAATTAACACATAAACTAATTAGATTCCTTTCTAAAGTTTTGACTAAATTTTAAAAGCAAATTAGCCTGTTGGCTAAGTGATTAGTTGCATTAGAAAAAAAAGACATACACCCTTAGTAAAGATACAACCATATTTTATATTAAAACGGCATGTTGGATTTTTTTCACTTAGATTACTTCTTTCAGGTGAGGTCCAACTCTATTTGCAAACCAGAATGCATAATTTCCTAATGAGAACATTATGTGCTCAGTTACATTCAGCATGCACCCATGAACACCTATCGCAATTTGGGTACTTCAAGATGTCTTTCCCAGCTTCCTGCTGCCACCACAGTGGTGCCTGGTTTTCACAGTAGATCTACGTGACTCCTGCTAGTCCCACAGCAATGTCTCAGGTATCCTACAGTGTCGCCAGTGGCTGTCTATCTGTATTTGAGCCACTGAATCAAGCTTCTCATATCAGAGAGTATGAATTTATTGTAAGTCACCCCAGTGTAACAGAGTGTATGTTCACATAGTTAATCAGCAACATCCTTTGCTTACCACTTTCTTTTTATTTAAACTCATCAGATGAGAGATTATGAAAATTTCTCTATTACAGCTACTCTTTTTATGTTATCTCTGAATAGTGATTTCTGCTGTTGTATTATCTCTACCGAGGTATTATCCCAGATTCTTAAAAGATATTTTGGACACTAATTAAGTAATTCTGCTAATCCAAGTCTAAGTTAATAACAATTACAAATAATAATGCATCAGTGAATCATAATATTGTTTTTTTCATTACTTTTCTTGCATACTATTCATGTTTCACAATTTTTTATCAACTTGTTGACCTACTGTCCCACAATGAGCTAATGTTTTGACTGTGTGATCTACAATGGTGTTGAGGTATCTGCCCAAGCAATAAGCTACAGCTTTTAAGACAGATAATTCAGAAGATTTTTTTCTCATTTATGCAGTTCTACCTTCTAGGCTGGTCCAGCAAGAGATTATTTTAATAATAATTTCCAGTTTGGGGGTGGGGGGGTGGGGTGGGGTGAGGGCTTTTTTTTCTTTCCTCCACCCAAGCTTAGCTTTCTGTCTTACCCAGTTTCTAAACTGTGCAGTATTTTAATTTCCATTCCATGACTAATGAATTTTTCATTAACCTCAATAACCGTGAAATTTTGATCGTATTCTGTTAAGCAGTGTCTAATTCTACAAGAAGCCCTATTAACTTATATAAGGTCAGCTGCAAAGCAAAGTTATTATTCATAATAAGTAGGGGTAGCAAAATATGTCTTTAAATATGTACTAGAACCATGTTCATGGTCATTTTACTGTAGCACAGTGGATTAACGGTTTAAAATGCATAACACCCAGCCTTTCCATCACATCCTTCCAGTTTTAGTCGTTTTCTGGGGCAGGCAAATTGTAAGAGAATAGTGTATAATTTAAAATTCAATCTGTGATTTTCTTTCCTTGACGAGCCATTAAACAAAAATAAAACAAATAAATAATATAAAAATAATAAAATAAAAGGATATGCCTGTACACTGTGGAAAGTTTATGCAGAAAAAACTCATATAACTACCTACATAACTGCATGTAAATCCAGTAGGTACCATCTATAAAGTATTAAAGTCAATAAAATTGTTAAACATTGCCAATGAGCTTTTTGCTTACAGTGCTCAGCATTGCTGACAAGACTAATGTAGTTCTTCGGTAACCAAGACAGAGATTTAAAGGAATTGAAATGCTTTAAATTCCAGGTAAGCCTCAAACGTCTTCCTTTATGGAAAGGAAAAAGTGCATTTGTAACTGACGTACCATGAAAGTATTACAATCACCTGCAAGTATTTGAACAAAATACAGTATAACGAGAATCAAAAATTGAATTGCTTTTCCTTCTGCAAACTCATCTCTTCCAAATATTTACAAGGTTTCATTTTTTCCACACCTTCTTTTGTTCAGACATGCAGAAATCAGGAGCAGAAATTATATACAAGTGTACTGTCTGATCTCTCTGCTACTGCTGCAAGTGAAAAAAACAGCTGGGTCCAGGGTTAAGTCCTACTTGTCGGCACCTAACTGAAGTAAGGATAGCTATGGAGAGAAGCCACAACACAGAGAAGATACGAACAATGTTACCTACTTTAAATGTCAGTCTGTGTGGCAACACTAATTTATATTTTTTTGCCTTTTCCACAGTCATGATACATATTTCCATCTAAACAAAACTGCAGGAGGATTAGACAAAAATAACACCACTAAACCTTTTGCAGTGATCTTTTTTTTTTTTTTTTTTTTTTCCAGGAACTATATGAACACCATTGATCGTCACCTTTAGTAACCAAGCAAATAAGACTAGGTTCAGACTGCTTAAATTCTACTTGCATCCCTATATACATACAGTTAATTTTACTGTCTAGGGAAGTCATTCATATCTTTGATGCTATGCATCCATACAGTCTGTCTGAAGTAGATTCTGCAGTGAGCTGCTCTTTAGACCATGGCAAACTTTTCTTTAAGGAAATATATTCTTTTGCTTTGAAAAGATACTGGTAATCAGCAGGAAGCTGCCCTTAGCAGGCTTGTAAATGTGGAGTTTTCAGTGGAATTTAGTCTGTGTGAACTTTACTACAATGGCCACAAGGACAAGACCCATTAAGGATAATAATATTAAGCAAAAATATATCTTCTATGGTTACCTAAAAAAACCTTAATGAAAATGCAGTATTGATTTGTCCCACAAAAACAAAGCATACAGCATTTTTTTTTTATTCCACTCTGAGGTGGCAAGACTCAATTAAACACTTTCACAAGATCAGCCAAAGAAACTAAAACTGACAAACAATAAATAAATTAAGTGATTTTGCTGGTTAAAAATTGCAGGTAATGTTCAAGGGGTGAAATCACCCACAAGCCCCGGTGCCACCCTAAAACCAAGGAAAGGTATCATTTTTCCCTCTCTCTCAGGACAACATAGCAAATGCAATTTTAAAGTGACATTTGTAGCCTAAGACATGCAAGAATGCACTTACTTTTCACCAGCGCCTTTGCTTTCTAAACCTGCCCCTTCCTTCCCTCATTTTCTTGAGTATATTGTAGCATTGCCCAACTATATCTGACTAAAGTGTAAAGAAATAAAAATCATTCTTTCCTAGTACTTGTAAAAGCAAGTCACAGCCATGGGTGTCAGGCAGATCTCCCTAGGTAGTGGAATACAGATCCCTCAGGCATCTGTGACGACAGTAGCACCAGAATGCAAATACATATTAGACATGCTAATCTATACAGTGCTCCTCATAAGACATGGATATTTGAGTGCAGAACAAAAAGCTGTTGTCTGTCTAACCCACTTTTTCACAGATCAAAGAAGCTTTCCCTAGTATTTTCTTCATTAAGAAGCTACCTTCTGTAAACTTCTAATAAGATTTGTAGAAAGAATTTAAGGTTTATAGAGTCCTAAGATGACATACAGCAACCTACAACCTTCAATGTGAAATGATTAATAGCTGGGGAAATGTAAGTTTCTGTTTTCCTCCAGCCTCTGTTCTTAATTATCTATATTTTTTGCTATTAAAATTTAAGTCATATGCTAGCCAGGTTTTCAAGTGTTTCCTTTATGAGGAATGTTGTAATTCATACAAAACAATTCAGTAGTGGTTCATTGATATCTGTGTACTTCCCTAGCAATCGATCAAGGACTTATGTCTCTATTTATAAGCAATCTCTGGATTTTCATTTGTTTGTGGAATGTGTGAAAGGTGGGCTTTCTTTGTATCTTTTACAGTAACTTTCACAACTGTTTACATGGTACAGCCATTCTTCTAATTTATTCAAGCAGAAAAGCTTTTATCCAATAAAATGTGTGTACTAAACAAGAATAGAAGAACTAAAGGTTTAAGCTACAGGAAGAGTCTTTCATCCTTTTCCTTGAAGCTTGATGTTTCACCACTGCTCAGCTCCCAGCCTTTTTCCAGTGTACAGAAACAGAATTGTCAGCTACCACTAAAGGTCATTTAACTGTTTTCTATTTTTCGTCTTTTACTGAGTGATATGCTTTTCTGATCACAGCATCTTTCCTATTAAGTCCTATAACTGCAGACTTAATAGAAGTCTGAGCCAGAAAACATTTCATATTAGTGCAAGGCTGGTCATCCAGGAAAATAAAAGTAAAAAAATCATGGTTTTGTACAATGTAATTAAATGCCAAGTCGCAAGTTGAGTTTTTAAAAGATAAAGTTGAGGTGCATTATGTTAAATAGTGTTTGATGTGGGAAGCTAAAACGTGTCAGAAATAGTTCACAATTGCTCTGAATAACTTGATTTAACTGGTGACTCTATCACAAGCTGTATCACCTGAGCCAAAGCAGAATTTGTGATGAATAACTTTGTCAGAAGCCAACAGAAAGATGTACATGCACACAATGGCATAACTTACAGGGTTCAGAAAAATTCACTGAACTCAAAGATGCTGCAAAGAAATAAATGCCCAGGGACCCTCGTAGATTTCTTCTTCATTACAGTAGAAAAAGGCAATCAAAAGAGTCTGGTTTACAAGCTTAACTACCTTCCATGGTGATAGACTTCACAGTTCAAATGTCCTCTGCCTCAGTAGAAGGTCTTTAAAGACTGAGTGTAATGGAAAGTGTAGTAAGAAAAAGAATAAATCCTGAGAGGTACAAAGTAGACATAAAATTCACTAAGTCTCATATCAATATGTCAAAGAGAGAAGAAAAAAGGAAAAATTCTCTTTTTAGGTAAAACATGGAATAACCTTGCAGCATTCAATGTGTATTTAAGGAAGGTTCAAATAAGCAATGGAGAATGGACCTCTGTCAAGAGAGGTGGGGTTTTTTTCTACACTATGGCTAACTCAGGAGAACAGGACAATTAATGTTTATGGATCCACATCCTAACAGATAAAGCATGCATGAAACTGCCAGATAAAAGCAGAAAACGAGGTCTGGAAGAAAGTTACTGCTCATAGAGAACTTCAGTCCAAGGTTACGTACTAGATGTTTCAGACTGCTGCCATGAAAACATCCACGAACTTTCTAAGTATTGCACAACACATTTTCTTAAATAAAAACGTAGGAAGAAACCTGCATAAATATTTAGCTGTATTACAGCTGTCAGTCTCAGATGAACTAACAGAATGGCCAATCTGAAAGTCATTAGCAAAGAATTAAAGGTGGAAATATAATTAATGTGTTTGGAAAACAGATCCTGTCAAAGTAAGCTGATGTCATTTCTTCATTAAACATTTTTCTCACACAAAGGTTATAGTTAAATTTAAATTACCGCATGACATTTTGATAAAAGTATGCAAATGAACAACTTCAACATGACACAGCAAGATCCTATCTGGATGGGCCCTTAAAAGCAATTTCAAGTGATTTATCATGACATGATTTATTAGAGACAGGTCTACTGAAGTCCAATGCATTTATTTGCCATACACCATCTATTTTCCTTCAGTAACCTGAAAAAAAAAAAAAAAAAAAAAAAAAAGTCAACACTGCCTGAGTTTAGAAATAGTATGAAACAAGAGCATGTGGCACATTTGAATTGCCACATGGGCTGGGAGCAAGCAAATAACATACTCAGGCTGACCACACCTAGAGGCCAAGTAGACTATTTCTCAGTTAATTCATTGCTGAAGATGATTTCACAAGCCCAGTAGGAGGTCAGTCATGGCTCAGTTGAATATTTTGCCTTAAATGTAACACCACTGGCTAAGAAAGGGACATTAGGTGGAAGTTCAGTGATCACAGGCAATATGGGATTTGCATACAAGGTCCTGGTCAGACGCAGACAGATGAGGGATGGGTGGCTGAGGTAATGGCTGAAAGCCAAAGGTTACCTCCTCAGTTCTTACATGGCTATCACAAGGTCCCTGTTGTGCGTGTTTATCACAAAGTTCCTTACCTCAGTTTCATCTGCATTGCAGAAAAGCTCTCAACTGGTACTTCTACAACCTAGCACACACTACAGCTGGGAATACAGGATGTAAGACACACATACTTGGTGGATGGAGGGAAAGTAGTAGTCTGTTTTGCTCAAATGAAATTTGTCAGTCTGAAGATTGAACAAGAAAGATAACCTTAGAGTGGCAGTGTCAGCTTTTTTTTTTTTTTTTACTGTCCAGTTCTGTTAATCAGACATAATGAAGAATATTGGAGACAATTCAAACATCTATGAAAGTCATTAACAAATTTGACAATATAATTTGAAAACTCATATAGATCAGACAGATGTCACATGAAAAAAATCAAGGAGTATTTGTACAGTCTTTAAATATAGCGAACAACATTTCTTCAGTTCAGTAAACAAAACTCAGGACTAGAAATGGAAGGAAAATAAATTCCAAGCAAAAACACATGCATATTCTTATCTACTTTTGGAAGAGTGAGACCACTTGGGTAGTTTCTCATGTTTTACAATGAGTTCTCCATCACTTGCAATTTTAAGATTCAGAAGCGTCTGTTTACTTTGAATTCCATTTTTCTTAAAAAAGGAATTTATTTTTATGGACACCTTCCCATCTGTTTTATTGAAAAGGAAAAGAGATGACTGCAGTGGTACGTCTTGACTTTTAGGGTGAAAAATGATTAAAAATCATATTAGACTCATTAAGCATGTCTAGGAAGAGTTATGAAAATATCCAGATAAAATACAATACTGTTACAAAAATATGAAAACCACTCTTCTGAAAAGTCTTCTCATGGAAGATACTGATCTACTGCCTTGCCAGCTTCCCAGCAAGGAAGAGGGGGTTCTTAATAGATAGCATTCCCAAATATTCTCAGGAATGTTTGTGTATATGTGTGTGCTCACCGTTGCAAAACTTCAGAAGTCAGAAAGATCAAATTGTGTAGTATTTCTAGGTTGACATCCAGCATGACAAAGAATCACTGCAAGGATTGAACAAGTACATTTGACATTTTCTTTTCTTCTGCCTGACTACGTCTGAGAAATCATAGAGGTATGGTGCCTTTGAGTTAAATTCAGTGACAAGACAGATTGCAAGAAATTCTAACCAAAATTTATTTAGTGTTAAGAATGCATTTCAACCACTTTGGAAGGCTATTGTTACAAGTAGAAGGAAAGCAGGTCAGTTTTCAATAATGTGACTTATTAATGTGTCTTAATTTTTATTGATATAATTTGAGTTTAATTTGTATTTGTAAGAAGTTGCTACATAAGCAAAAAAATGTTAACTTTGAAAACGTAGTAATTTCTTAAAAGAATGCTGTTCTAGTTTTAACTTGTCTTGAAAGCACATTGATATTCATGGGCTTGAATTTGACTGAAAGGTTTGATTTGATTTAATGGTTTGTTTGGATATTTTTTTTCCTCAGCATCATTCAGGACTATGCTAACTGTTAAAAACTGAACTCTGAATTAATGATCACATTAAATACATCTGGCTCTATTTTCACCTCTAACATGTTTGTAATAAAACAGCTCTTTCAACAAATAAAAGTGGTGAGATTCATTGCTATGTTGTTTTTAAAACCACTGCTTCTGACCTCTGAAGCACAAGCATTGCAGAGGAGGAAAAATGACATCATTTTAGCAATAGCATTATTTTTATACCTTTCTCTATAAATATGTTAGAAAGTAAAATTACATCACTAATTCTCTTGCATGGCCATAATTCACAGCCTTTTCAGAAACTGGAATGTGCCCTTGTTCTGTAACAGGAGAATTACACACTAATTAAAAAGACTACACAATTACAAAAAAAAGAAAAGAAAAAAGAAAAAAGATTAACACCTTGGAAAAGTGGAACCTGGATTTCAAATACAACTAATAAAATGTGGCAAGACAGTAAAAATTAGGGTCTTTTGCAGTCAGTACTTCAACTGGGTGTACTTTTCTAGTGAGTCTTAGAAAGGCCAGACCTAATTTGTGTGAGAGTTGCAAATGAGGGATGAAGGCTACTGAAGAGGGTACATGAAGAAACAAAGCAGCATGGTGCACTTCAGTTAATCAGGATGCACTTAACAGGGAAATTTGCTTAATTGAGATGTTTCCCAAGGAAGCAATTTAAGACTAATGATACCTAATGGCAATAACTGCTGTTTAATGGGGACAGTAATTCCACTTAATAGGGATACCATCAGGTAATTATGGCCAGGTCTAAGCTACTGACTTCTGTTGGCAAAGCTCTACCTGTCAGGCATCTGAAGAGATGTTGTCCTTGATCAACAACTACAAGGAAGGAGAAACACCAAATGAAAAGTTTGGTTTGCAGATCTGTGCTTTTACAGGATATCCTGTGTTGACCAATTGGGAGGTGTTGCCCTGCTAATTTTAAAAAAAAAAAAAAGTTTCCTGTCATTTTTGCACATTCTCTTTAAATATTTTTTTTTCTATTTCTAGTTTAAATCTGGCTAAAATGATCCTAAGGTCTTTCCATGTTCATGCCTCAACACATTGTATCCTGTTTATTAACTGTATTTATGCACACGACATGTTAGAATACAAACCCAAGTCCAAACTTAAAGCAAAAAAAACTTTCTAGAATTAAATCATTCTAACATTTTGTTCCTAGTTTATGCTAGTATTTCTTTATTGTATTCTTTTTTTTTTTGGGGGGGGGGTTGGTTGGGGTTTTTTTGGTTGTTTTGGCTGGGGTTTGTTTTGTGTTTTGGGGGTGTTTTTTGGTGTTGCAAAGTTACTTCATGCTGGAGATGGCTTTTAGCTCACTTCTTCAGCCAAAAGTGATGATGCGTTGATGCACAGGTTACCCAAGCTGAGGCCTCCAAATTCTATTCCTTACAGTCAGAGTGACTGACCAACAGTGTGGCAAGCTCACTGCAGCCTCCTGGAGAGCAACATTAGTCATGAGGATCCTCCCCATACAAGATGCTGTGTCCTCATTAATAAGGACTGCTTTAATTTATCTTAGCTCATGCGCGCTCCTTGGATATCATGATATACAAAAATTTCCCTTTGCTAACACTGCTTAGGCAACACAACCTTCATAAATTCCCCTTTCATTCTGTGCTCCTACACTTGCTAGTGGTGTTCATCAGCTTCCCGGGATGATGGATCAACAGGCACAGAGAGCAGAAAGTAGAAGCTCTATGCCTAATACCCACAGATCAGCATCTTTATGACAGTAAACTCCTGAAAGCATGAAAAAGGTTCACTGAGAAATAGCAATGAGAAACACAGGAAGAAATCTGTAAAGCTTGACAAATATTTGTTATTTACTTTGAGGTCACCAAAGATCATCTAAAAACTTTTTAGGATATTTTTCATAACTGCAGTCTCCTCTGAGGTGGGTATAATTTGTCTAAGAGATAAAGAAAAGGTGGAAGGGTGGTTCTGTGTGCTGGAGGAATGCAGTCTTCCAGAAAGCCATATTATTGTAAAGGACAAACAGGTATATTTCACTACCTCAGGCTCCAAAGAGTCACAAGCAGACCATATAAAGAAAATAATTTAAAAGTCTGCTGTGAAACACTGGCTCAAGAATATGGGGTGAATAATTGACAAGTAGTAGTTTATACAGCAAATTTAGATGTTTGATCTCATCAACTTGTGTACAAAGAGGCTAAGATTTATACAGACCATTGAATCAACTGTTTAATACAATATATTTCAGTCCTTGCATTGCTGGCAAATTGTTCATGCAGTAAAAGTTTCTAGTATTTCTGCTCTAATATATAGGAACACCATCCTGGCTCTCTAATGAATGATACTCAGAGCAACTTTGCAGAGATACTCCTACAGTAACTTTCCACATAGCTTCGCAGATCCATCAAGTAAGATGTACACAATCAAGTATTTCTATGTCAGTACGTACATGTATACATGTGTGCATGTTTTGCATGGATGATGTGTTCCTGAAATAGAAGTTAGAAAAGGAGAACAAACCAAAACAAAACCCCAATCAATATGAGGAAATGAGAAGAACTCAATGGTTTTCTTCAAAATTTGGCTAGAGTACCATGCACCTTTCACTACATTATTGACTATTTTAGGATCCAGCTGAACTCAGCTGTGCTGTGTTGTCCTTTAGCTGGTCACCAACCTGAAATTTTGGCTCTTCCTGTCAATGAGAGAAGCTCACTGACAGTAAGTATCTTCCAATCAGTACATTTTAAAGAACGCATATATGTAACTTTCAAACTATGTAATATTTCAAAATAGCTTTTTTTAAAAAGACCAGATTTTGGACCATGAAAGCACAATTTATTGTGTTGTAGCAAACCAGCCAAATAAAACCCCTGCTGTTACTAAGGGGGAAAAAATAAAAGTTCTTCCTATCTACAAACAAACAGAAACACTGTTGCTGATGTTTTAGCAAATATACTGTATGCCCTGTGGCCTGCCACGGATATGACCTCAGTTGGGACTGTGTTGAGACTATATATTCATTTCTTTTACACAAAGAAGGATTTTCCATGTTACTGCTGGTAGAAGCTTTACACTCAGGAGTCAGCACTATTCTCCATAATACAGTGTGAAAAATAAGAAGCTATGTTTAACATAAATTTGAGGAGACACAGAATGAAACAGTAGAATAACCTCAGCCAGGAAAAAAAAAAAAAATTAACAGAGGATGGGAGTCCTGATTCCCAAATTATTTGCACATGTAATCTGTGCACTTAGACTTTTAAATAAAATTCACACTGTCGAATTGCTCCCGTTGATCAGTCCTACATGTTAATACGTAGGTAGCAAATTAGTCCAGAATTAGCCATGCTTTAAAGCTATTAAATTGCCATGTAATATATTAGAACTAGAAAGAAACTGAAGTATTAGTCATAAAACTTAAATCAAGACAGAATAAAAGATTATTATCTAAATTACAATACTGGATTTAACAATTAAACCATCAAAAAAGAAAGACATTCCTGGGAGAACTAAAAGAATCAATCATTATAAATTTCCAACTTGAGGAAAATCTAAGGACATGAGCTTATACATTGGATCACCTTCAGGAGCATTGTAGGAGTAGGTACAGTGTTTTTTCAATGCATACCAATATATTATCAAGTATAATATGCAAAATGCAGAAAATCCCAGCAGTCATCAATTCTCATTTGTGTGTAATTACCTGTAAAATATTGAGATAAGTTTGAATCATTCAAGCCACTGGTGTTCTCCATGACCAACCACTTCTAATAAACATACATGATCTGTAACAGTTCTGCTTTCTTAACAGTGAGCTTGTAGAATTATCTGCAGGGACAAAAGCAGTAACAGGGGGAGAATGAAGTATGCCCTGTGGGATATTACTAGGCAGTACATTCATTAAGCAGTTCTTATGATGCCATAAATGCTTTAGTCATAAGAACCAAACATAAAATCCCAGACTTTCTAATACTCCAATAGGGACTACTTTGGTTTTTGTAATATACAGTTCTTCTTTTCCGGAAAACATACCAGTAGCTATTTCTTTGCTCATGCAACCGATTTTGCTTTGGAACATACTCAGAATATTACAGATTTATATATTTTATGACAGCTTTTTATACATTAGATTAGCATGATAAGACATCTAAATCATTCACCTAATTAAAGTTATGTTAAAAAAATATTGCATGACATCATAAGGGAACAAAATTTTGAATGAAATTACAATGATGTAACAGTGTGGATCTGTCTTGCACATCGTTTTGTGTTTCTGTGTTTTACAAACACAATACAAAAATGTCTCAGTCTGCAAAAGTAAACAGGAAAACAGCTGACTCACAAAGCAAGTAGATTCCTACCTTGTCTAGGCCAAAGGTAAGTGGTGACTGGGTGGATAAAGAATATAAGGAGTGCCCTGATCTATCTGTAATTTTGCATCGATGATCTCAGATAATAGTCATTTGTTTCCCTAGTACAGCTATAGTCTAGAAGAAACAGTTATGGATGTGCTTAATCACATTGACTACTGCAGGGGACATTTCCAATATTCCTTTAAGGTACGTATCCATATCTTATTCAGTTCTCAGTTAAAAAAACCCAAAACAACAACAACAACAAGCTGACCAATTTAAATGGATAAGAAGTGATAGACTTTGGGAACAGATACAATAAAAAATCAGTATATAAAATTTAAACATATACAATATATTTTTTAAAAGTGTATAAAATACAAACAATATCTACCTATCCTGAAGTTTAGTGTAGGGTTTTCCCTAGCATACAACAGATCCTAACACTTTCTTTAGAAGCTCAATAGGAACCAAATTAGCTAGGTAACAAACATTTCAGTTTCCAGATTAAAGCTGACTACTTATTTTACTAGTAAAAAAACCCCATCTCTAGCCTATCTATGGCCTCATCCCTACATAATGATAGATTCACCAGTTTTCCCTCCAGATCTATAAAATAAACCATTTTAGGTCAATTATTAGTTTAGTGGAGTGCTTACCTTACAAGTAAAGCTGAAACAGCATTCAGCCATATCCAGAAAGGAACAGCTACCTAAGCCAACTTTTCGCAGAAGACATCTCCTGCTACGTAGAATAAACACTAGTTGGATGCTTCTGCTTCCTTTGTAACATTTCTCTCCGCCTTCCTTGCTAGTCCCAGCTCCCATTGTCTCAGATTTTAAGTGCCCTACAGCACTACCTTCCATTGTAACTTCAAAAGGAAGTTATGTATATATCCAAATACTACTGTTCTTAAATATGTAAGATATCTTTTGGCAGAGCTGTTGTGCTGTGTGAAGTCTTGTGCACAGACTTATAGAGCATTAGCAAGGATAGCTCTTTGTTCCATTGTGAGGTATGGCAAAGATAAAATGTAAAGCATGTCTACTGCAGTCACACATATTCTGACCATCCAGAACAGAACTTCAGTGCACTGCTAATCACAAGCAAATTCAAAAACAAATTGCTGTGTTCAGATTGGACACATACCACAGATAAGTGTAGCAATGAGACCAAATCCTACAAAAGCTTTTAAGCCCATGAAGACTCCAAGCATAGAATTATATTTAGCCACATGGTGAGGCTGCCACTATTCTGTGATCTTTAACAGTTAGGTGAAATAAAGGGTTTCATTATGAGTCTTTTTGATGACTAGCTAGCAATGTTTCCGTATATTAACCTGTGGTCTCAGTATGTCTTGATCAAATGACATACATATGACATGACTGATGCAAAAAGAAAAATGTGATTATCACACAAGATAAAGACATAAAAATAGAATTTGGAATGGTATCAGAATACCAAGAAAAAAAAAATTAACAGTTGTGGTTTTAGACATATTGATCAAGACTTAATACTGGCATGTGTCCAGTATGAAATTAGCAATAAATGGGAGAAGGAATAGAATCTCAAAACACCACATTGTGTTTGAACAAAAATAGAATTGTGCAACAATGTATTATAAGTCAAATTAGAAATGTCTCCTCTATGCAGTACCTTTTTAGTTGACATGCACTTTTCAACTATTTATAGACTTTACAGAGATTGAGTATTCTTGCTCCAATTTCCCATGCCAGGTGTCTGCCTCGAGGCAACTTCACTTCATGAGGTTTCCATAAATACACTCTGGCCATTTCTGAGAATGAGAAAATATGTCATTTCGCTATTGATAACAAATTTTTACAGCTATGTCATTGGAAAAGTTTCACTTTTTCAAGCTCTGGTCTTCCATGCTGTGCATTGATGTTTCGCAGAACTGTTTTTCTGCAAGTTATATGGTCACTTTCTTTTTTTTTTTATATGAAAAAAGTTACATTTGGAATTGTCAAAAGTTTTTGGAAAAGCACACAGACTAATAAGGGAAGTCTGGTAAGGAGGCTTTACTTGAAAAACTGCAAATGCTGACTGGAATTTCTCACTACTGCAAAGCTGGATGAGAAGGAATACCTGAAACTAAATAAGAATTAATGAGCCAGAAAAGTTAAAATGAGAGACTTTAAAAGAAGGACCTGAAAGGGGGAACGCACTGCAGGGGAAAGGACACAGAGACAAAAACTGAGTGAAGTATAACAGTAATATCAGGATGGGTATAGGGGTTAGGTACTGGAACTATTGGGCAGAGGGGTTCAGGGTACCAAAGTTAGGAAGAGGGCACCTATTAAGTACAGGAGAGAAGAAAAATGGAAGAGAAATAGTCAGACTCACAGGCTATTGTATAAGTTAGCTACCCATAAAAGACGGGAAAAAGAGACCTGTACATCCTTTTATAATCAGCCTCCCTGTATTTTGTCATGTGTTTTTTCTCTGGATGTTTTTTTTTCCTGCCTGCAGAGGTTTTACAGGCAAATAGAGTGTTTTAGAAAGATAACAAAAGCAACAGAAAAGGAAAAAAAAATGAAGTAATGCTATAGAAGAAATATGGGAAGAGTAGTAAAGGGAGGGAGGAACAAAGGAAGAACCAAATGAGAAGGAAAGGGGAAGGACAGAGGAAGGGAAAGAGGAAATTATTTAGGGGAAATCTAAGGGAGAAAAATGAGTAGTCAGTAGACTGACATGATAATTTAGTTTGGAAAGGTATTTTGGAGATCATCAAGCTAAATCTCTGCTGAAAGCAAGGACAACTTTGAAGTTATAGCAGATTATTCAGTGCTGTGTCTAGTTAAGTTTTTTAAATCTCCAGCAATGAAGGTCCAAATCTTTCCAGGATCCTGCTCCTGGGCATGACCATACTCTTTATGAAAAAATCTTTTACCTTATATCGAGCAAGAATTTCCTATAGGGAGATTGTTTCTTGTCCTTGCATGGAGGAGGGACCTCTGAGATTGATGTGGCTCTGTTTTCTCTATAAATCCCCTCTAGGCAGAGGGCATTTATCCCCTTTCCTCTTCTCTCCTCTAATACCCTGTGCTCCAGCCCCTTAATCATCTCAGGGCCTTCTGCTGCATTTGCATTATCTCCCTTGTACTGTGGGGAACAGTGCTGGACATAGTACTCCAGATAAGGCCTCATGAATTCTAAGCAGGGGATAATAATATATTGTAGAATAATTTATTACTGTTCGTCTCTCCATGAAAAAGTGTTAGACATGGAGTTCTGTGGAAGTGCCAATATCACTGGAACTCACAATCAAAATTAGTAAATAATCACAATGAACTGTCCCTAAAATTGATAGTCCATCCAAACAAGAATGACAAAGTCTATGTTCAAAATGTTGGAAATGGTCTGTGAATTATTCATAAACTAAATACAAAAAAGTTTTAAACTAACCTAACTTTTGGTTTGGTGAATCCTATTTAACCAATGGTGACAAAAAAGAAAGAAGTTAATTTGTCTTCTAGACTGCAGGCTGAGTCTGCAGAATCTATGTAGTAGGAAACACAGAAAAAATGGAAAAAAAAAACATTAGCAAGGAGGAATGGAAAGGAACATTCCTTCCCTCTCTTCCTTTGAAACACATATGAGAGTAGTTTTGAGCTTTGGGTTACTGGGTCAGAAATTAACTTGGAGCCCCACAATGCTGTTTCTTAAAAAAATCACGTTAGATTGGGCTTACAATTCATGCAACCCTTACTAGTAGTAACATAAAAATGAACCGGGTCAAAATAAATGGCAAAGCTGCTGAGCAGAGGCTAAGCAAGCCATACGTTTAGACATATCTCCACAACCATAGTGGATGCTTAAAGTCTGTGACAACTATGCATTTAGAAAAGAATGGACTTAAATTTCATAGAATGTTCAAAAACAAGAATTACATGGTGCTACCATCACACAGGCCAGCTGGCTTTTTCCTCTTCCTGAACTACTTCTGTCTCATTGTCCACTGATGGAAGTGTCACATTTCAAAGGAATTACATTCATTCAGGGTTTTGAAAACCTGAATAGATCTCCCCTGACCATGACCCACCAACAGAGCTCCAATTTCCAGAAATGCATCTCCAGATACATCTTTTTTACATATTTTTAAAATTACTAAAATCTAATACTTCTTGAGAGACAAGTGACAGCAAGCACTGAAGCTGAAAGTGATGAGACAAACGTGGCAGCACACTGCGGTGAAACAATTCAAGCTTGTAATTAATTTCTATCTTTAAATTCCCATCAGAAATGCTTAGTTGGAAGACTCTGATAGGGTGGAGCTATCAAGAGAGATTTTCTGTTGCAAAGGTTGCATAGGGTGGCCACCAGATAATGATTCAGAACAATAAACAAGAAAAAACTTTGTAGACCTGTGTATTTAATGAAATTACAGCTCAAGAGTATTAGTATTCTTTATGAAATATATTTATTAGTCCTGGGGCAGAAATCACCTTGGTGTTTCAAGTCAGTGGAAAGCAGGAAGATCACCTTGCAACATTCAACTTAGAGGTATAGCAAGAATCCATAAATAGGTCACTGTAAACATTGTTCCAGGGATTTCTTTCTTGAATTCATCAGGTTACAACGCATCTTAAGTAAAAGGATTCTGAAAAAGGAGGCAATATACCAGCAGAGACAGAATTTCAATTTAATATCTATTCCACAAGAGGCCAGCTATGAGTGATTCCCAATGCAATTTTCCTTTGAACACAATCCTGCTCCCAATCCTTTATTAAAATAGGGAAGAATGCCAAGTCAGCATCTTGCTCCAGGTGTCAAATATCCCATGGCAATGCCAAGTAAAAAAGACTAATCAAGTAAAAAAATCCATTCTATTTTCCTATTAGAAATGTTTGGGGTATTAATTTTAAATTGTATAATTCAGCAAAGTGAAGGAATTTTATACGTACACATATATAGAGACACACATATGTCTGTGTGTGTTTATATATTTCTACACATACACATATAAATGTTGTATCAAATCTACTTTTCTTTTTTTGAAAAAAAACCAAATACCTATTTAGAGGCTCATTTTATTTTTTCAGCATTGAAAACATGAGGGAATATTTAAAGTTTCCATTTTTTTTTTTTTTTATAAGAATATGGACATCTGAGCCCATACATGTCCAAAGAACAGCTGGAATAAATGGAGTACAGAGTCCTCTGATGATCATAAAGTTCTTTGAACTTCTTTGATCTTGAAGTATCTGTGTTACATGTTCTCCAATCTCTATATCCAATAGAGGTTTCAGAATTACAGTAATGATGGCTCCCTGTCAAACACAAGAGCTGTTATAGTAGCCAGAAATAAATGAGGTACAGGACAATCCCCAGTCTGTGGTCTTCCTGGGGAGGGAAGCCAGTGGAGACTTTCTCAAGTATTTGGTGTGAACTGTTGTGCACATAGGCCTTAGGTTGCACACAACATAGCTCAATGGAGCCTACAAATCCAAGAAGACCACCTTAGGGGGGGGGGGGGGGGGGGGGGAAAAGTGGCTTTTGCTAGTACTGCTTATTTTTCCCCATTGTGTATAAAGGGAGTCTGAACAACAAGCTCTGATCTAGACACTGTGGTAAAAGTATGTTAGATAATTTTTTCAGATTAAGCCTCATACCACAATATTGTTCATGCGGGATCTTCCCTACTCTGTCACACAAAACCTTCCTCACTCTTACCCATTTACATTTTGGAATAGGTAAGGTTACTTGACTCTACTGTGCTGTTTAGAAGGTTGCTTCAGAAAGGCATTATTCATTACTTCCTCTCTCTATTCTCAACCAACACATAACTGTTTATGCAATATATTCTTGAGCACCATCTACTGGTACTTCTTCCACATCTGAAATATATACATCTATATAGACATAAAACATGCTTTTAGTATTTCCTCTGGTCTGAATAATTTGGTACTCAGTCACCTTAGTGCAATGGAATAATGAGGTGTTTATGCAAGTTATCTGGCCTGATTTGAAAAGAATGCTAATCTTGGCTGGAGAAGAGGGACAGATAGTATTTCTTAATACACAGCTGTTAAAAGAAGAGAAAAGCTGAAGATTAGCATTTCTCTACTCATCTCCTGGCATGCAGTAGAATTCATCTATTTCATACTACCTGTGTAGCCAAAAAGGAACTGCAATTTAAGGTTCATATTATTAAGAACACCTAAGGTTTCATTTCAAATAGGTATAGTTTATTTCAGGGAAGTAAATATTAAATACTTTTCAAACTGTGAAGGAAATTATTATGCCAGCTTTATAGCAAGAGAAGTGATATGCCTGTAAAAATTGCTGATCTCAACCTGTTGACAAGTCTAGTTAAAATGTTCTCTTAGTATAACAGTCGGTGCTGCCCCAGAAGACCTCCATTTGTAATTTATGCATTCTTGTTTCAGAAGGGGAGGGAGTCTATGCTGAGAAAGGAATACCACACTTTTTAAAATTCTATCTCAGAGCTGCTAGCAAGAACTTTGATTTATTAAAACTGAAATAAATTCAAGCACCTAATTTGGAGTCCTCAGCATTTGTACAACTTGTTACTCCCGTTTCAGATGCCTGTGACATTGAAACTAAGGTGGCTGTTTTCTCATCCTTACAGCTCTGCTCTCACACTGGAAGTCTGAGACTACAAAACCAGGGTGACAAATTGCTTGTGATTAAATTTCTGGATAACTGCCCCTGCTATATTTGCACGTGGTTAAGTAAAATATGTCCCATTACTAAAGAAAAGCTTGTGAACTGTGGTTTAAGAAGAGGCTTCTGCATTTCTTGTTTGGCACAACGGCATCTGAATCCTGAGTTAAATGCTATAATAGTGTTCCTACTGATAATAAAAGCATTTTCTTATAGGATCCAGCATGACACAGTCAAACCACTTGCTGCCGTCCCAGTATGTGAGAATGTAAGGGTTGACCCAAAACTCCGTCTCTCAATAATTAACAAGAGACTTCTAAAGATTTAAAACAGGATGTGAATGGAAAGATACAGCTTAGGTTTTGAGAACTAGAAGCTGTATTTGGACCTCTCCTCTTTGCATTTACTATGGAAATAGCTTTCATAAATTTGCCTAGCTGTTTTTTTAATCCATTTATACTTTTGGTCTCCACAACTATCCTTGGTAATGAAATCTAAAGTGCAGTTACACGTGGGTAAAAACCCTACTACTTTTCATTTATTGTAAATCTCCTGCTTCAACATTTCTTCTGATTCCTTTTCCACTTTTCTATTATGAACCACTAAATGAAAACTTCATATTTAATCTTCCCAGACCATTCATAATTCTGCTGATTTCTATGATATACCCATTCCACATCATTACACCTAATGAAAACATTACACATCTGATGATTCTTGTGCCCTTTCCTGCAGAACCTTTGGTGGAACCTTTCCTGCCTGCACTATAGCCTGAGTTTCTTTGTGTGAAGCCCTTGATGGATGCTTTCGCCTGTCTCTGACTTCCTTCAAGCTGCTGTGTGATGGAAGAAACACTGTGATTCTCCTTTCTGTACCTATATTTGGGGATCATGCATTGACATGAACTGTTGTGTAATGAAACTAATCAGCAGCAGTGCAGTTTACACACATGAATATTAGAAAGCTGAGTACCTTTTTTCCTATCTTCTCCTGTTCCTCTTAATCTCATTTCTATTGTCCAAAGCTTTCCTATCATGATATGTTTCTGCCTCTGTTGCTGGTCAGTGTGAGTTATACAAAGGTCCAGGTTACCTGCAGACTAAATTTCAAGTATCATTACGTTTAAAAGGCTTCAGGCTACATCTGCAAATATACTTTTCCTCCAAGAGGTTGTCCTGGTTTCATTAGTCCTAGATTTCTGTTACTACATCTCTGTTGTAGTCCTGTGATATTTTCAATTTTTGTTAGTTAAAACTTAACAAAGCAAGAATTCATCTTCTATTCACCTTTTTGTGGATCATGGAGTCAATGACATAGTTCAACATGAGTAGGGGTAGGATTTATTCAGCTGAAGTCCAAGCAAAACTGAGTTACCTGCAGATAAGTCTGCCTCTGTGGAAAAAAAGTCTGTGTATTTTAAAAAGGAAAATCAAGATAAGTACTCAGCAACCTCACTCAGGTACAGCACTCCACAGAGTGCACACAGCTACCAGAAAGTGCCAGACAGTCATTGCCACTTGATTGAAGACTAATTTATCTTTAACTAGGTGTCCTGCTTGTTCTGAGGCTACTGACAGCTGTAAGTCACATTATGCAGAGCAAAACATGGATGTTTTGATTTATTTATTGTGGCTGAATATTTTCAGCAAGCTGGGAGAAAAAAATGTAAAAGTAATTTTTATATGCTTAACTAATTTGTACAGCTGGTTGATAGCCATGCAACCAGAATCTCCTAAGTGTGAAATGATGTGTCTCAGTGGAGTTTTAACCTGTAAATAATGTGAAAACCAATTAATGAATTAAATTTTTATTCTGTCCTGAGAGAGTGAATCAGGTTTGTTAAATTCTGTGTGTATACTCTTGTTCAAATGCAAATCAAAATAAGCTAATTTACATTGCTGAAGAATTTATTTTTCCTTGTACTTTTATATTATATTTTGAAAAAAAAGTCCCAAACACAAATATTTTAAATAACATTGAAGGACATTTATATAGAGTAAATATACAATACTTAAATACTTCTGTTAATATCTCTTAATTACAGACTTAAAGTATTTTGTTGGTGGTTTTGTTGTTGTTGTTGTTGTTGATAGAGAACTCTCTGTGAAACCCACCAGGTTTGTATTGATAACATCTTTCTGAAATTTTAAAAAATACAAAAAAATTGCATATTTCATTTCAATTGTGATTGTTAGTAATTTTTGTCAGTTGTGGTAGATGTCTAGTTGTCTCATGGCTAAATAAACAGTCCCTGAGTTCTGTGTCCAGATCTGCCAGGGACTTTATACTAATAATTCTTGAAGGCAAAGCACTTAGTGAACATTGTCCAGCAACACAGCACATCACAAGCACAAACTTGATAACTGTACTTACCCTCACCACTCTGTTAGTTGTTTGATTTTGTTCTGAAATGGATGAGAAATCAATCCAGAGCCAGTGACAATAGAGAAAAGACCTAAGAATCAGATGTTTATTGTTTCTCTCCTGTTAGTTACTGCCTCCCATTTCATAAACATTACCTGAGGGAAATCTGGAGTCAGGGGTTTTGTTTCCTAACATGGCAATAGAGAGAATTGAAAATGTGGTTAATTGTCAGACATGCTGTGGCTCAGCTGAGACCACAAGAATGATCACATAGTCATGCAGACGTATGTATATTTAAACAAATGAAAGTTGAGTAAATAACCTGCTTTTCAGGCAACAGATAGAATTCCATTTTTAGATGTAGGGACTATATTATCATATAACCTGAAAAGCATGTAGTGCAGCAGGTGACACTACTTGGGGTACCCCCTTGTCTTACTGTGATAAAACCCACTCTTAGTATGAATACAGATCAGTTCCTGCTGATGAAAATGGTGGTCAAATACCCACTATTTTCATCAGCATTAATTGATCTGTACTCTTCTTATCAATGACCATCATCCCTCCTGGTGTTTTCTATGGGGTTTTATGGGATCTCTGGCAGGCTGCCCCTCACAAGACACTCCAGAAACTGCTGTGGTGGCCGACCAAATGTCCTTTGTTTTTTGCATTTGTTGTAAGAGGTAGGAAGATATCAAGTCATTTGAAAAGGGTCTCTTTCAGCTGTTGGGTTGAGAAAGCATTTCTCAATAACTGATTACACAAAGTCTGGTGAGAGTTAGGACATCACTACGAGAAGAACTCAAGTGTAACTGAAATGGTCACAGAATAACATTAGGGGGAAAAATACTCTGTTTCATTTCTCTTCAAGTGCCATATTTACCCATTTCCTAGTGATTCATGGCTGACAGTAACAGCTTCTTAAGGCAGCTGACAGCTAGCAGAAGCTTGAGAAGCCTTCCACAGTCCCTGGCACTGATCAGGCCATTGACTAGGGGTTGGGCACGATAAAGCGGAGAGGCGGTCTGAAGCAACAGCAAGACATTCAGCACAGGCTGAGCATCCCTGCTCTTTGTGCACTGCAGCAGATGGCGGAGGTGTGGCCGTTTCCCTCCTTAAACTCTCCTGGAGCAGCCACAGCAGAAGCAGAAGACTATTTCCTTCATGACCCTGTCAGTAACAGCTGATGTGTCTGTTAGGATGTGTGATTAAAGGCTCATCTGTCCAGGCACAGAGAAGCAGAGAGGCACAGTGCCAGATGGGCGAAACCCAACCACGCAGCCAGGGCCATAAGCCCCTGCCCTGGTCACCCCAGGGCACCCTAGGAGGGCATCAGTCCCATGGGCCAGGGGCGAGACCCACCACTGTGAGCCAGTGGGAGAGCCTGTTCTAAGGTCACCTACCGGGTCGTGGGTATAGGCTTATTATGGGGTGCTTGGGAAGATTGCATAAAAGTCGTTATGGGATGTTCAAGGAGGAATCAGAGCGGGGGAAAGCAGGGGACAGGAAGAATCAGGCATGGGAAAACAGAGGCAATGGGCTGAGTGTGAACCACTGGCAGGTCAGTACACTTGTTCGGCCATGCCCTGTGCCTGGTGTCTCCAGGCAGTCCTGGCTTCTTTTTATACTTGATTTTTACCTGTTTTCCTGCATGAGCGACTCTGTGTGCAAGGGTGGGTGTGTGTGTGTGCAAGGGGGTCTGAGTGCAGCCACTGGAGCAGGACCAGAGGTCATAGCAACCACGCACCAGCTCCTGGAGCAGCTGGGGAGCGTGCACACCGTGGGTCAGCCTGTGATTGTGCATGCCTGTCTCTGGGAGACAGACAACTGGAGGAGCTGGCTACCAGGGGGACCAGAGCACCTTGGCCAACTGCAGAGGAGACCATGGGGCCTGAGGGTCAACTAAGAGACCCCGTTGTGGGTGTGTGTGTGCACACATGTCTTTGTGGGATGCAGTGGGTGAGGATCCAGGACAGCTGCTGGATGATCCATGACCTGGTTCCATATTTAGGCCCGGGTTACACACAGTGCGTGTCTGTGTGTGTGTGAGGGTCTGCACTAGCGGCTGCAGCCTGTGACCTTGGGCTGGCATGCACAGATGCCAGCAAGCAACTGGGGAGAGTGGGATCTCTGGAGAGCTATTGGGCAGACTGTGTCTAAGCCCAGTTGCTGGAGGATTCACATTGTATATATGTGCTGTATAGGTGTGCTTTCACATGCATACCTTTAAGGAATAAAAGATCAGCCACATTACTGGTTGGAGCTGAAGGCTTGGAGCTGGAACAGCCTATTCCTTGTTGGGGTCCTGGATCTGGCAACCCCTAACAGTATCTGTAGGAATTCATAGTACTAAATGAGAAGCAAAAACGCCAAGCCAAGCTTCAGAAAGGGATGGAGAGTTCCGAGTACACCCACCAAATACTTTTCACCATCAAATAAAAGACTCCTTCAGCTCTAGCAATTTACTGCACCTATTGAGCCTGGAAGTCTGTGAACAGATCCTCAGAGACACATCGCAGCACAGCTGAAGAAAACACTGCATAGTAGCCTCTTTAGGGAAACAGACCTTGGGCTTGAGTTCTGCTGTTTACTTTATCTATTTCCAAAAAATCAATAGTCTTTTCAAGGGAAGGCCAGAAGCCACTGGATAAAGTTAAATAGGATGTCTTCTTTTCCAATACTTTCTCCATTAGCAAGAGGAGCTTCCTTGAACCAATAGAAACTCCATTCTCTAATAGATTATTCCAAATCTTTATGGTCTTTAGGGAAGAAAGGAATTGTTCTGGACTAGTGAGACATCCTTACTTGACTACATATTTTCAATCTGTAGTAAATACACATGGTCTAAGCCAAGCCAAAAAATAAATTTTAAAAAAATAAATAGAAACCTGAAATTCCATGAAAATTTTATTGTACATCCATTGCTTCATCATGTATTTCTGTTAGCTCTGGTCAGAAACAAGTTGCAAAAAAACACCCAAAACTTTACTTCATGGCATAAAATCCTTGTTATGTGGTTACAAATCTAGGAACTTCAGTGACACAACCATCTAGGGACATTGAGACAGTTCATCTAGATCTAAAGCAACTGGAACTTGTAATTAAAGCCAGTCCATGTGCTGCTGCTTCTTTAGCCTTTCCAACAGCTGGCTGCCTCAATAAGGAATTGAAGAAATTACAGATCATTAGGGAAGTCATTATTTTGTCTTTCTTCAGGCATGCTCTAAAAGAGGGATCATGTAAACAGGCCTAATCCAATGAAGTATCAGAATACATTTGATGGTTTTCCTACAGTCATGAAAACAGGCTGCAGGATGCACAAATACGGGTTAGCATAGCAGAAAATGTCTTCCATTGTCTAGTAGACTGAGAAAACTTATTTATCCATTATAATAATGGATAGATCTCAACATAGATCTATAATAAAGCATAGATCTCAAACAGTTCGACATACACCTCTATACTCTTCCGTGCACAATGTACACCTCTGTAGAACAAGAGTAGAATTACCAAGACTTATGGTAAAGGTGTAACAGTCAGTGTAAAGTAACACTGCCTTCTTTGGGAACTCACTAATATCAGTTTACACAGTGCTACATTAATCATTCCCTACCCAAAGTCTGGGACTTGATTGGATACCATAGGTTTTCATAGCAGTCATAGTATCCACTTGCAATGCACATTTAAATATTCATGACACCAATACTCTCAGTTTTGCATTTTCTTCATCACTTGACCTCCGTTAAGTTCAAACAAATATTGCTTTTAATATGGTGAGAAGTCCAAGACAAGTACTTTAATTTTCTCTTTACTGTGGCATTACCGTTACCTTTGCAGCACCTTAGCATTGTGCAAGTGGAGCAGTCTACATATCTTACTGTAAGTGTTAGCCCATCATAAAACTAACAGGATTTTTTTTTGTCATTTTTCTCTTTTGCTATGTGTCAGTATCACTGATCTCAACACATCTTGGAGAATTGCTTCCTGCTGTTCAAGACAGCACAAACACAAGCCATTCCTCCTCATAGATCCTCTATAATTTAATTAAATTGAGAAAAATATACATTTAAGACTAATCTCTAGCTTTCTTAAAACATACTTTGATTTGTTATACCTTTAAACAAACATGAATTTTTATAGTACTATTTATTCTTGAAAAGTTTAAGCAATAGTTATGTACAAAACCCCAAATCCTGTGAGAGGCACCATACATTTTTCAAATCTTGTTAAACCTACAGAAATAACAGCCTTTTTCCTATCTGTATAGACACAATGTTTGTTTCCTCTACATTGTATACAGAAAATAATGCAAACCAGTTGTCTGAAAAAGTTATGGCAATAAGTCCAACTGCTATCTAGGAGAGATCCATACAAATGGTGTAATGAAGGCTCACAGTAAAATTACTGATTATTTCTTTTATTGCACTACGTTAGAGACAGGCTAGCATTTTACCTGTGAAGATTTTGATTTTATGACATTTGTGATGTGCAGGTAGGTTGTAAAGGCTATACATGGAGAAAAAAGCACATTGAAAGGGTTTCTTTTCCATTTTCAAAGGAACTCTACCTAACAATTCCCTGCACTGTGCTGCTTGTGTAGATGTAGGAAATTCAAGAATTCAAGGCATCCCCATATGGTACAAGAAATATACATTCTTACTACTTTGTGCCTTGCCAAGGCAATTACACACCATGAATTGAGTTTCAAGGTTGGTCACCTCCTGCAATTCTATCAGAAGTGTTGGGGTATTTGTCATCTATTTTTTAAACTAGCTCCTACAGTCTAACAATTATACGAGACTCTTTGCTTTGATTTTGAAACATACAGCCTTTAGCTCACCAGAGTGTAGCAAAAAGTCTGAGCAATCTCATTCCGGAACAGCAAATACTCATTTGAGGAAGACACTCCAAACTTACCAGTAGGTCTGCCTTTAAGACCTGTGATTTGGGGGGCAAAGTTTTCTTGTTTGTTTGTTTGGTGTTGGTTTTTTTTTTTTCCAAAATAACAAACCCACACCAAAAAAACAAACAACAAAAAAAACCCCATACCAAACATTATTATTTGTTCATAACAGTGAGTTTTGCGTACATTGGAGAGTCCATTATATACTTGCGTAGACAGATATACAGATATTCACTAATGGGGGGGCATGTAATGACTTTTAGTAGGACAAAATAGAACAAGCCATGCATGTACCTCTCAAGGCTCTTATCATTTACTTCTTGGAAATTGCCATTCATACAGTGGTGGCTAACTACAGAGCCCTGTTCAAGCAAGCAATCAGTTCTGAGTTGGTTTAAAAACATCTATTCATCCAAAGAAGAGTGAAGACATAACATCTGTCTTTTTATATAAAAAAGATGAAAATAAATATTTCCTTTACCCACTGGATATAGAGGTAATGGCCTGAATTTTGAAAAAAAAAAATATATACGTTAACTCATAGACAGACATTATGTAAATGTCATGGATGGCGCGCTTTGTGTCACTGATTCAAGTTCTTTGATTTCACCTCTTTTCTAGGGAATATTGCTATACCTCAGAGAAGGCAGACTGGAAGTGTGAAACCTCCTCAGATCCCCTGATGTTGGAAATGTACCCGCCCCATAAAAAGGAATTAATGGAGTTTCTGCTTTAACCTCCCAGCTCCCATTTGGGTCCATCAAGCTGAAATGCTACATCCGTCCCAAGTGATAAAAACTTCAACTGCCACAAGTAATCTGTTCAGGCTCCAAGTCTTTTAATAATTACACTAATGGTATCAGCAGCTCCAGACAGACACGCTCAGGTTGTATTTTCAGGCTTTTCTACACGGAAAGGCAGAAGGAGTTTTCTTTTTGCAGCAAGAGACTGCTGATGTTAGCCTGCTGCTGCAGGAGCTTGGACCTGGGAACCTGGCTCTGAGGATGAACCTCCCCCAGCCTGCGCACTCAGCACAAGCCTCATGCCCTTGTGTGCATGGTCTTGCCTCAGATTCTCCCAGACTGGAAGTCCTGCTCACATTTTTCACTACAGTGCTGCAGTGCTTCTGCATGTCATGCAAATGCCATTAAATTTCCTGATCTGGTGAGCAGCTGTGCCTGGAATAGGAGGGCAGTGGGAGAGGAAAGAGTTCATTGTTCTGTACTTCTCACGAGACCTGTCACTTCTTTGGGGGTTTCACACTAGAAGGGACACAAAGGATGTCCTCCAGATGCCACATAGTACTGTGCATCCTCACTTTTGTGTAACTTGGAGTGCTAGACCCATCACACCCTTTAATACATGCCTTGATACACACCGAAAATGAGGAAAATTGAGAGCCAGTAAGCATTTCACAGTCTTATCCTGAAAACCGAGATATAAAGACAGACTGTCTCCAACCCCCTTCTCAGTACATAAGAGTTCCATTTAATACTGTGTTGAAAAAATAAATACAGAACTATCAAAGATGGCACTTTATCTTCTTAGGCAATCTTCAGAAATCAGAACACACTGATTTTTTTAAGCTTCAAAGTGACTCCAGTTCTTTTAAGACACATGTTAAAAAAAAAAAAAACCTATAAAGGTATTGCCTTCATTAGAAGGCATCTGTTTTCCAGCTACAGTACACTTGTTTTTTCTTTATTTCACATGTGCATGGGCACACACTTGCATGGTGCCTCTTGACAAACAGCCCTTTCCCTGTTTGAACTGAAATGTGCATGTATTGCAGGATGGGGAAGGGAACCAATGGTTTGATTAAAATTTTAATTATTGTAGAAATCATTGTTTTTGTACAAGCTTCCCCATGCCCCACCCTTGGGCATTATTTGTTCCTCTTTAGAAGTACCCTGCAAATGCAGCTTTGGGGATTCGTTGTATTTTTATGCCAGCTCTTTAAGCAACTCTACTATTATTACATTCCAGTGTGTGAGTGATTCAGTATTATCTCTTAGGCTTTTATGATCTTGTTCCCCAATCAGTGCTTTTGTGTAACAAGCTAGTGAAATTAGAAATATGATTAGAAAAATGTGACTACATTATCTAAAACTTATACACACTTTTGTATTGCTTCAGCTTTTTCAAGTCCTGAGGGAACTGACAGCGATTAGGATCTATTTCTAGTGAAGGTACAGTTGGGAATAAGGGTGGTTTCAATAAGTGAATCAACCTTATCATGACAGAAGCTCCAATAGAGATGTGCCTTAGAGTATACTGGATTCCACTTTGGAAATCACAGGAAGCCTTTGCATAAGTACTCACATTTCTGCCTGGACTAAGCAAATTGAGTACTACAAATAAACAAAAAAAAATCTGGAAGCCAGTAGTCCTTCCCATCTCCGTTTTTATTGTAATACCTTACAGATAGCATCACATCGTCAAAACAATGTTTTTTCTTTGTGCATGTAACCAGGCTTGGTATAAACCTTCAGCAAAATGGTCATTCTCTTGTAAACATTCAAACCTCCACATTAAAAAACAGCCTTTTTTTGCAAAAGGTTCAAAAAATACAGTTTTTACAGTGGACTAGAGTGGAAAAAAAAAATCCCACAAAAGAAACAGGATGCAATTTTTGCTGTGCATGTTTTTCTGTTAAAGCAGGCCAGGCCTCAGGGGAACACAAACAGGACCATATTCACATGTTTACATAACAGTTCACATTTTTAAAATGCTGGCATTATTTTAGCTTGCATAAATTAACTTTTGCATGGATGAGTGGGAGGAGGAAAAAAGAAAAAAAAAATCAGTGGAAGCAGGACTCTTAAAGGGTCCACTGCAAAAGGTTACTGAGATTAATGACTGAGCAAAATAGTCTGGAAAGGAGTGAGCATGACCTGGTACAGACATTAAGTCAGAAACAGGGGGTGTGCAGAGAGAAAGGTATGTTATTTACAACAGGACAAGGCTGAGCAATCTGGGTCAGGCCAAAAGTCCACCTAACCTTCTGGCCTGACAGTGGCTAATATTGTCTCTAAGAAAAAAAATACAATAATCAAGGCAAGAAAAGAACAATCTCACTGGTGGCACACCTTACCAGTTTCCAGCAGTCAACATTTTATGACCAATATATCTTTAACATGATGTTTAATAGCCACCAGTATATATATATATATAGTGATGTAAATCACTATATATATATATATATACACATAAGCACATCTTCCATGTAGCTCTAAAATCTCTTTCCAAAGCTAATTATCTTTTTGGCCTTCACAACACCCCAGAGCAGCAAGTTCCACAATTTATTATCTCCTTCTCCATGCTACAAAAGATTTCATTAACTTCCATGATATTCCTCCTCAAATGCCTCTTTCCTGAACTGAGGAGGTATCACCCGCTGAACCTCTTCCTTTGCAGACAAGGTCTTTCCACTTGCACTCCTCCGTTCCTTCCTTAGTTCTGCCATATTCATCTACAGCTGTAAGGACAAGAACTGCAGCATTCAAAAGGCACCCATCTTGTAGTGCAGCAGCACCTTGATATTTTCTATTTTCTGAACAGGTTACCGGCTCAGGTCAGGGAAATGAAAGTGAAGTGTGCAGGTATTTGAGGAAATGACAGCTGAAGAAGGAGAAGCAGGGATGAGTAACAAGCTATGGTATACATATAGCATGTAGTCATATCAAAAACCATAATTTAACAAATAATTCTATAACCTTTTACTCCATGTTGTGTAGACATTTAAAAATTATTGGCAACCCAGCATTTATTTCTAATTCAGATAACATGAAAGATGTGTGGAGGATCGTGAGAAGGTTCACATAGAAGGAAACAAGAACAGTGATGCATTAAGAAGTCTTTTAATGAAAGAAAACCCTTATGTAATTTTATTTGATACAATCTGAAAGCTAATTTTAATTCCTGTTTATGGTAGGGAACCAAACCTATCACTTACCTGCAAAGACACATACAGAAGTTCATACACCACAGGCTCAAACCCAGCTCACAGTGACAATAACTCAGTGATGAATTTATACTGTAGCCATTTTGTAGCCCATGTGAAATAAATTAAGGGAGTTTCATTCCTCATTGACAGGTGCCTGAACCTTACATTTCTTCATTATAGATGTTGTAGCTGACCTATGATGGCATACTGGTTTCTGTAACCAAGGAGTAAACTCACAGACATGCAGGGATGATATTTAATTCTTAGCAGCTGCGATACAGAAAGGATTCAAGCTGACTCAGTCTGCAGCATTTTCAGAGAAAAAGCAAGTCAGCTAGTAGGGGCTTTTTAAAAACTAGTATTGCATTGTCCCATGGTGTGGTGACTCTAGTTTAGTCAGCATCTTTGGTAAGTACTAAATAGCACTTTTAAAGTGCACTAATCATTTAACTAATCTTGCAAACCTGTATTTTAAGCATGGTTGGCTTTCATTGCAGTAGATAAAGAAGTTTCACAATACTGGTGACAATATTTTCTCATTCTCCCAAAATACATAATATATAAATATGAATAATTTCGTTCACGTTTTTCAAGAATCTGATTTTTTTTTGATTCATTTAAAAATGGCCCTTTAGGTATACTGTCATTAATAATGCCATGCGTGACATACATCAGCGGCCAATTGCTCTACATTACTTTTGGCAACATCTGGATGAATCCCTTCTATTTCTATTAAGTATGATTCAAGCATATCATATGCACAGAAAATGGATACTCTACTGCAGCACAAGCTGTGGGTTTTAATACAACTGACACCCACTGTACCTTATAGAGTACCTTCCTTTATGATTTAGTTCTTCAGTAGTATATAACATTTTCTTTGGCTTATCTGTGTACGTTAACTCACTGGTTTAACCACACTTGTTCAAAGGATGAAATTCATGAATATTTCATGTTCCTGTGCACTTCCTTTTCTACAATATATGATATTTTTCCTTTTATTCATAATGGAAAGACAGCAGTGTGAAGCATACTCTTAATTCTACCAGTCTGAACTCCCTCATATATACCCTTTCATGTGTCCTATAGGTACTTAATGATCTCTGAAAAGCTTTCCTATAATTTTTAAAAAACTGTGTTAGACCACTCAAAAAGTTACATGGTAAAGGAAATGAGGGCTATATTAGACAACTGATCTGTTCTCTACATATTCTTATGTCCAAAAATCCTGCTCTTTTTGGGCTGCCACTGTGAAGTGCTGTCTCTGTACAAAGGCCATATATATGAAATTGTGTGAATTTTCTCTCCTAAGGCTGCCTGTGGTAACGGGATTAGCTGAGAACCATTCTGGTATCTGTATTTTTCATGACTCACCTATCCTTTTCTTTCCTAGGTTATTTATTACTTTTTTTTTGTTTTGTTTTAAATTTCAGTCCTGCCTCATTTTAAAAAGCTTCTACTCCCAGGATATCTGTATTTGCCTTAAGTAGTCCTAACACATGCCTCAAAGTTCTTCTTAAATTCATAAAGAAAAGAAATATAGTTATATAAGAATATGTGAACGTAATAAAGAAGCAGCCTTTTTCAAATGTATCTTGTAAACGCAGCTCTATTGAGAAGGAGTGCGGGAGGAATGAGAGGAATCAGTGTTTCAGCCCTGGGGAAAAAGTGGACTAAATTAAAAAGGCAATTAAGAAATGTTGAACCTCCACCGTGTCAATGAGCTTCTATGGTTGATAAAAGTATGACGAAGAAGAACATACTCATGTCTATTGTTTTAGAACAATGAAGTGTGTCCTGCTTGTAATGCTGTTGTTCTAAGCAAGTCTCATAGTGTTTCCATTATTGTGTGTGAGCTCAGCAAACATAGACAATAGACAAGGCGGTTTTGGCAGAAGGACAAAAAACACTTTGCTTCAGCTAGTAACAAATTGCTTTCATTAAGAACAAATGGTCTTGAAGCATTTTCTGCTGTCTGGTCTCCACAAGATGTCAAGAAGCACAAATGGTAATCCAATGTTTTCTCTGAACAATGCAGTAAAACCTAGATGGAGGCGAGTATAGTTTATTTTGAATAGTTATTATGTGATTTGCTTTAGGACACGTTTAGTCTTTGTGTGGATGGGCAAAAGAACTCGCACCCTCCATCCTATAAATAACTATGATTAGACTGCAACTTTTACAGTAACTAGTTTGAACTTGAATTAAGGCTGACCATTTTAATAGTTAACATCATTAAAATGGTGATTTGCTCAGGATACAACATTATTTAGCAGTATCCTGATTCGCTTTCTTAATGTGCTTTAAATGATGCCTTTAGTCATGTTATAGAGATGTTATACAGCAGCACTTGGCTGCCTTGAGGCAAAATGTCTGTCAGCATTCCTGGTGAATCTGTATTTTCAAAAATAGATAGTGTATATTGATATACTTTTAAAGTATATAATCTTCCCCTCCTCATGAAAGAAGTATTCAGCTGATATGCAAACTCAGTTTGTGGTTAATAAGTTGTTACTGAACAGTTAGAAAATATAAACTTATAATCTTTGTGACTTGTGCCTCTTTTTTTAAAAAATTTAAAGTAAAGATCTTCATGCTTAGAAATGAGGAAAGATTGTCACATTGTAGCATGAAATGTGGCTTTGGGTTGTTTCAATTTGAAAATTACTGCAATACAGAATTTAAGATTTGAAAATTTGGTTTTGATCATGTGTTCTATCCTCTGGTTAGAATATTATTTCATGAAGCATATTACCACATTACTTCTTGACTATGCATTTGGAAATTTTATTTTGAAAGTTTAGTATCTCGGCTGCATAAAATCACTTTAAGTTTCCATTCCAGATGCAAATGTTGTCTGATAAATCTAATAAAAATCGGTCAGGCAAGGGGATTTAAAACTTTCATTTGTTTGGTAACACAGGTCTAATACAAACACTGCAAGATGGAAAAGCCAGGCAGCCTGATTCAGCAACATCAAAGACTACATATTCTCTTTCTGCCAACACCAGATCTGTAGAGCACATCAAGGAAGGAAAGAGCTGGTATGCTATGCACCAAAGTGTGCCTTCTGTGCTTCCACTCACAACATAACTGATTTACATCAAATAGCCTATGGTTAAGTCTGGGGTTTTTTTCCAGTGAATGTTATTCCTATATTTATCATTTCCCACATTCCTCTGTAATAGCATATTTCATAATTGCATTATTAATGATCCAGGGAAAAACTAAAATAATCAATCTTGTTGTCAGGAGAAAGGGAAACGAAGTACTTAACTTCATGAAGAGTAAGGAAAAAATATTTTAACAAATCATACTACATTCAATCTCCATTGCAACTGCCATGTAAAAGAAAGGGAGAAGGGAGCCTGACTTCTTGTTTTAATGGCTATGAGTCGTGTTATGCCTCATTTGTTGAATAGGTAAAAGTCAAACCATATTTTTAAAACATAGAGCTCCACAGAAATTTATAAGCAAATACAGTGATAGTACATGAAGGCCAGGACATGCAAATGAAATTTGAACACCTACAAACTTCAAAACAAGGTACAATTATTCTAGATGCTGTGAAAAGAAACTGAATGACATATACCCCTAAGATAACAGGGACTGGTTATCTGAAATTAAAACCTAATAAAAACCTCTGGAGATCAAACATTATATTGCCTTATTTTCCAAGCTTCTGAAGAGCAAGATTTCACTATATTTCATATGAAAGTCTAGGTAGAAGTCTCAGGAAGTCAGAGAGAAAGTCCCAACTTGGACAGACCTAAAGCATTGACAAATATCTTGCAATCTGAACTTGAAACAGAAGGTCATGTTGTTTTGAACAGAAAAAGGGAAAGCATTTCTTTTCATTTGTTTTCACTACAGAAGAGCTGGGAAGTCTCCAGGATTCTGTAACAGCTTGACATGAGTTGTGACAGTTGTGTGATTTTTGTGATGCCATGTCATGCCTGAGAGTACACAGTCAACAATCAGCCAACATGACTGGTATTATGGGGACAAAGGAGTCTTTGAAGTCATCAGAATAAATGCCTGTCTTTCATATGAACGTGCCTTAGAACAGAGTGGATGAAATACTGGGGAGATGTGTCTTTTTCCTACAGAAGCTGCAGCAGAATAATTCCCCAGGAGAACTGCTTGTTCCCATGCTTAAGGCTGGAGAAACACTCCTGTACTTGAAGAGGAGGAAGGGAGAAGCAGAAAGACAAACTGCTGGAGTGAAAGGAAACTTTTGGGACTGACAGAAAAGTCAAAAGTCAGACAACAAGGGATGTGGGATGTGGGGTGCGGGGTGCTGACTCAAGAATGACTTGATTGTTCAGAATATGAGGCTGAACTACTGGAGTGAAAATCCAAAGTTGGCCCAGAAGGCTGAAAGGAAACACATTCAAGCTGCCCTTCACAAAACCAAACAAACAGACTTGTTTGGTGTTGATCTCCAAGGCAGGGTTTGCACAGGAACAGTTTTTGTTGTGTCATTTGTGCTGGTATGCTAAATAGGCAATATGTGTTAAAAATCCCATGCAAAATCTATCACGCATATCTGAAGGATTAACCATCAAATAAACCATCAATCTAATTTTTAAGGTGTGAAAAGGTTTTGTATTTTTGGTGTTTACTTTCTTTTTTTAAACACTTGAGAATCTAGGGGTGATAGAATTTATTTCAGCCAGAGATAGCTGGACTGTGAAGTCAAGCTGTCTTTGCAACCTTGACAATACACCCTAAATTAGAAGTGATGCCTGGAACCTGCTTGGGCTCCGTAAACCAAGAAGGCAGAGTTCTGTACTGGGATAAAAACCCAAGCACCTGGTGACTTTTCATTCAAGAGGAGTTTGGCCTTTGTCCCATGTTTTCAGTGGAGGCGACATGCATTTTCCTTGGTAGTCCATCCAAGTGTTTCCTGCTGCCAAAGAATGTAGTCTCTTCTGAATGTAATCACCTCATGGGAACTGACCTCAGTTGAGCTACTCAGAACATTAGCTGCTAGAAAAAGGAAAAATAATTGGAATATCCTCCCCTTGTAGCATTCCATGCCATAAACAGTAATTTCTGGTATTAAAGGCTGATGACAGATGTGGTATCAGTCCATTACTGTCTTTATAAAATGTGGAACCTAGCCAGCAGAAATCTAAGAAATTAGAAAATAACTAATATTGACTTGCTTTTACTTCATTAAGGGATGACTGGAGAAAGGTTAGGTGTTTGCTTAGATCATTTATTTCTGAGCAAAATGTGACCAACGCATTGGAAGTTCACTAGGAATTTGTGATAGGGGCATGTGACATTTGCACCCATGGTAGTAATATTATATTGCTTTTCTTCCTAACTAGAAAAGATTTGTATACTTCTTGGAATATGTATTTAATCAGTCATCCATTACATCCTATTTCAAGCTAAAGAGTGTGAACTCTAGAAAGAAGCCTGCTGAGAATGGAAGGTGGTAATGCTCCTCTGCACCGCTCATAGGTCTGGGCTCTCACAGTCAGCATAGCTGGGGTTTTCTTCCTGTCATCTCTTAGACTTTTGCATTTGGCTGCCCTGTAGAATTCATCCAGGATTCCTGGACTTCCCTTTCTAAATAGAGAGCTGAAGATATGCATGGCTGTCTCAACATTTTGTAGCTGGTCTGTTACTGAAGGTGAATTGCATTGATCTTCATTTATAATCATTGTCTTTGAACTTGCTGAATGTTCAAAACACAAAGCAATAATTCCAAAACAGTGATGATGTTTCAGCACTCTTTTTATTCAGAAACTCAATAGTAGCAACTTAGAATGTCACTTTTAACTATACAACTGCATATCAAAATACGCAAATGGTCAAACTGTGTCAGTTATTCTCATTGTGTGTATAATAAAACTTTTTTTTTTTTTTAATGTAAACTTGTAGGGATTAAGCCGGCATCGTGGAAAGGTGTCATTGCATCTGTGTTATTTTCCTAAAAATATAGTGACGTATTTCCCCTCACCCTGAAAATATTTAAGGTACTAGGTCATCATTTGGAACACTATGATCCTATGATTCTTTGGGAAAGAAAATGAAATACAACTATAAGACAGATTATGTCAAAAGCACAGAATTATTACACTACTGCCCAATAACTTGTATGTGGAAAGCAAGATCAATGCCTGATAAACTTGATTATTATCATAAGCTTCAAATGAAAAACAGCACTATCTGAAATCAGAGAATACAGATACTGGTCAGAAGAAGGAAGTTTGATCTAAAGAGGTTTTCTACGCTTCTGCCTCAAACATGATAAGGTACAAAAAAAAAAATCAACTTTTATGTTTTGAGAATTCTGAAAGACTTCCCATTGTAAAGTGAGTAAGTATCAGTGAAAACAGATGTCTGAGGAGATCCTACCTTGCCTTGGCAGCAGAGATGTACAGCATTCTCCAAGTAGCACTCAAATTCCCAAATCCGTGTGTGGCCATAAATGACAAGTACAATCCTGAGACAAGCTGAAGGCACTGGCTTTTCCTCTGCAACATGTTGGCAACATTTTTTACTTATTAAGGAAGAAATTAGTTTAGACAGTGTAAAATTCTTAGAGCATGGTAATTCAGATTTCTCCTAATATAATGATTCACTAAGGATATGTCAAGGATGAATATGATTCACCAAGCTAGTCAAAACTGGTTACTGGTATGTAGCTTTCTCAAAGCTTTTAGAAACATTATTTTTGTGCAGATCTTGAAATCCTAAGTTTTGGGTTGTAATAATGGCTCAAATTCCATTTCAGGCCATCATCTTTTTAACTGAATTACAATAATTGAAAAATTATAATATTAAAGAAAGCAATGTCAGTGTCACTACTCTTCTGCAAACTCAGATCTAAAATTTTAAAGGAATGAGATGTGTAATAAATAAAAACTGGAAAGCTTTTACCAGTATAGTGGTGATGAGTTAAGAATTTGTGCCACATATCTGCATAGTATGTAAATAAAATGAAAGGCAGAAAATGCTTCTTCAGATAATGTCTGTTTAGTTTTGTTTATTGCTGCTGCCTTCATAGTGTTTACCCTGGTGTACACAGAACACCTATTTCTGAGAGTTTTTGACTTAATAGAAATACAAGCTTAAGCAGCCAGAAGAAAATGGATATTTTTTTCTCATTTTGTGGTATATATGCAAACAAAGCTATAAAGTGCAAACGATAAACTCTTCTTCCTGAATCCATCTGTTTATGGCCCACAAAGGGCATCTTTTTATGTCCAAGTCCATCTACATGTTTGCATCCAGCCTCCTTGTAGCTGTCCCATTGGTGTGCATGACCCTCTTGGTGAGCTGTGCAGTGCAGGTACCTGCACACTTGCCTCTGCAGTTTCCCTGCCAGCTAGAGCAATTCCTGTCTGAAAACTGCTGGGCTTGGACAGCAAAGCTTCTGTGCCTCCATGCAAAGATTATGCAACATTAGCTGGAGTGGGATAAATGAATCCATGTACCTCCAGTGCTGTGCTAAGAAATAGCTTGGCACAGATTAAAAGTGCTGCTGAAGGTGGCATTGCACAAGGGCAGTGATTATCTGAGAGATGTAGATGTGGCACAGTTGTTATTGGAGCAGATAGGAGTGCTGCCTGTGTGCTGCATAAATATGAAAAGCCCTTTTCTATTCTCTAGTAGATTTTCTCTACTGTTAGATTCCTCTGGTAAAAGTGATAGCTAAAAATGCATCTTCAGATGCCAAAAAGTTTAGAAAAACAATGCTTTGTAAAAAAGCCTGTGGTTTGCTATAACTGAAAGAGATTCGCAGATTTCAACTGTTAGCAGACGGTTTCTTCATTTGGCTTATTTCATGCTGTGGTATGTCACTGGACTGTGTGACAGATACAAAGTACAATTAGCTCATATTTTTTCTGGAGTCTTCTAGTGTAATATCTCCAGAAGTCTCTAAAATTAGGTTTTATTATTAATGGAAAAAAAACCCCAACTTTTAATCCAAAAATATAAGGAAGCAACAACAAGATATGGTGCACATTAATGGGGAGGAAAAAAAAAAAAACAACTCAGAAAACAAATCTTGCTTTCTTAACCACAGTTAGATCCCTCTGCAGAGACATTCCTGTTCTTCAGATTTATTTTTCAGTCAAACAGTATTCAGATGTTGCCTAATTTACCCTTTACACTCTTACCTGCAGAAGGGCTGTGCTGACCTCATAGGAAAGTAATTCTTTCCACCACCTCTGAGGACTGCTATAGAGACAGTCTCCAGAGCTAATACATCCCTTATGCCTCCCACCACCTCCCTATTTCCAGTCCTGCAGTCTCTCAATTTTCTGTGTTAATCCTCCCCTTTCTGCCCTCCTATATCCCAGACATTTCTCCAAAATGGAGCAGTTTGCATCGCTCTCAGGGAAGAAGCAGTTATCCCAAGAGGGTGTACCTGGACCAGAATGCAGTTGGCAATGAAGTGCAGGAGGCCACAATAAACAGTAAACAAATCTATTGAACAGTTATGCTACCTATCACAGATGGCGAAAGCTGTTATCACCAGTTGGTTTCCAGTAGGCTGGCATGTCTTACACAGTTGCTTAATTTTACACTTTCCATATTTTACTCAGTAGTAGCGTTGCTACTTTCTTTTCCATGACCATTTTACCAGAGCCATGCATCTGAAGCTTCTGGTTTTACAATGCCAAATAGCAGGATTAGACAGGTAGGCATCATGCTCATGTCTCAGGTCATGTTCTAATGCCTGTAAGAAGTCTGGACTTTTTTTGAACTGTACTTTTCCCTTGTGAAGAGTCTTGAGTACAGTCCTTCACACCCAGGCCTCTGTAGAAGCATATGATAGCCAGTATTTCAGAAGGAATACAGAAAACAAACAGAGGAAATCTAATATGCTGCAATTATTAATTAAAGAAAACAGGGCAGATAGCCAATCTGGTACTCATCTAAGAAAACTTTAGGGCTTACATTTTTTATTGGTTATGAACAAATTATTATTGATCCAAAGAGGTAACCCACTTCAACACGTTACACTTTGCAAGAAAGAAGGAAAGAAGAAACTAGTGCATGAATATAATAAAGTAAGCAGCTATTGGCAGCAGTCATAGACTATTAAAATAATCTGTAAATTAGAGTAGCATTATAAAAATCGAGCGCGCAGCCTTAAGTTTGGGTGGTATTTGCACCGGGGAGAAAGCATTTGTTTAAAAAACTAAGGTATTTCACTTGAGGGTTCTGTGACATGGAAGGCAATGTCTCAGTCTGGATTTTCTCTTTCAGTAAGGTCAACTAACTGGTTTAGTAAAACAGAAGTGCTGAAAGATTGATCAAACCCAACAGAAATTTGGTAAAGATTTAGAAAAAATAAATTCCTCCACCCTTACTTTGCATTTTCCTCCTGTTGTTCACTTGGATCCAGCTCAGACACAGTACAAAGTGCAGAAATGTCAGAGGCTGCTTGCCAAAGGATTTTGAAGTCTTTTAACCACCACAATTCAGACCGAATTTAAGTAAACATCCTAAAAAGGACATTCCTCTATACTTGAATTGCAAAGGTTGTTTTTTTAAGGAATTTATATTCCCTTTGGGTTTAATATTATAACAATTAACAACAAAAATGTAAAATAAGCTCTATCCAATCATTAACACTAACACATTTTCCTCTCATATTCCTATTTAAGTGAGTGTTTTCACTCAACATTCTTCCCACTTGTGATACTATGATACAGATGTGGTCTTGATATCTCCAATAGCATACTGTGGTTTTGCAGCTCTTTGCCTTTCTTCCTATGAAATGACAAATTCAAAGCTGATTAATATATTTTAATTCACATACTAGGGAACATTAAACTAAATTTGACTCCCTTGCCAACATTCATTTTCTGTTACTATCATTCCTTCTCTAACATCCTCTTCCCTCCACTTCCTTCCCTTCCCAGCACACACATTGGAGAATAATCAGGACCTTTGAAGCACTGCAGTGGATGGCCTACCGCACAGCCAACAGCTGAATAACTCCTCCTAATGTCAGTTCTGTATCTCAAGAGCCTGCTTTCCCTCCGATATGGAATTAAATAAAGTTTGGGTTAAAACTAAATGCTAAATCTTTCCAAAGGCTAATAAAGCTAACATTTCAAGAGTGAAAAGAGTATAGCTATGCTTTTAGCAGAAAAATAATATTAAAAATCTAGCAAATTAATTGAAATATATTGAATTGAAAAGTTTTGCAGAACAAATGTCAACAAAAGAATGCTTCCATTCCACTTTTCCAGCAGCTTGCTGCTGACAACAGAAATGTCACTGAATGTCATCGTTCTTGGAGTTCATAGGGTTACAGGGTTATTACATCACCTAGCAACAGAAACATCTATTTAGGATACAAGCATCAAATACATTCTTTTAACGTGTTGTAGATCCCCCAGGATATACACAACTGAAGTGCCATAGAAATCCACATGGTTTGCAAGGCAGTCTGTTTGTTTGTCCTTGATTTATCAGTGCTTTTCATTTGGAAGACTTTGACCTTTTGCTACCAAAACTGATAATAGTCTCCTTGTTGTTTCGTTTATGTGTTTATTTATATATTTTCAGGCTGAAAATCTGTGCTTAGAGATTTTCTTACTGTTACTGATAGGACTGAAAATCTGGCATTCACTTTGTAGATCCTGCCAGCTCATTGTCTTTTTTCTAAAATTAAATGTTATTGGATTTTGAAACTTTTATATATTAATAACTAGAGAGGGACAAACAGCAAGTATACTGGCTTGTAGGAAACTGTTTTCAAAAATTTTTAAAAAAGTATTGAAATTGTCAGCAAACAGAAGTTCTCGGCCCAGGACCTCCTCACACACACCAGCATGTTGTGGGTTTTTTAGTCAATACCAGTGATGGCACTTCACTGAATAGCTATAAGACACACTCAGGGCCTCTGTAACCAGGTCCTTCATCCTCACCTGCCCCATGGCCAAGGATCTGGTAACTTTGTAGGCTCAGGTTGGACTCACCAGGAGTGAAGAGTCCTTCAGAGATCAGTCAGAGCAATGACATGGTTATGCAGAGCAGTATTGATAAAACTGAATTGATTGTAGAAATCCATGGAAAACACTTTTCTGGATACTAAATGGGGAAATTCAGTACTTTCTCCTGTTTCATGTCTGCCATCCTTTGTAGTCTGCAGCCAGCTCTAGCTTACAGAATACCACGACGGTACACAATAAATTCCAGTCTTCTAACATGCCAGACTATTATTAATCTCATTAAGCTGAAGAGTGTCTGTGGAGCAGAGCAACCTGCCTTGTCCTTAACTCTTTATGACTCCGAAGTTAGTTCTGACTTTTCTGTGTGATTCTCTAAGTGTGTCTTTTCTCTTTGTGCTTGAGTTTCCAATCTGGAAAAATAAAAATAGAAGTACTTAATTTGTTGCTTTACTTTAAGGATGGATCTTCAAGGGGGTTAAATATTTTTGGAAATCTTCCCATAAGACTGTGAAGCTTTAAGACCAAAATCTTTTCCCAGATACTAGCCAAATTTTCTTTTTACTCATTCCTAATTGATAGCTGTATCATTAAAAGCTAAAGTGTAACTAAAGCCGAAGCTGGAGTGTGATTTGAAAAGCTATGCAATTGCATTGTGACCCATCAAGTCATCAAATGAGTGTAAACGGTATTTGGTATCCTAAACTATTCTAGTCCTCCTAGAAACCCACGTGGACATGCAATTGCAGTGTCAACAAAATCCGGTGGGCAGAGGACCCTCTCACTATAGGATTCTCGTCTCTAAAGCAGCCTCTAGTGGAGCTTCTGTTCAGCACTAAACCCAACAGAATCTAGCCTAAGAAGTTACCGTAGTTTATTCCATCATTTGTATTACTCTAAGAAGTGATGAGTGTATCTATGGCATAAACAAACACTTTAAACAGAAAACTTTCGTAAAGGAGCAAGCGTCTATCTGGTCAGGTACAGACAGAATTAGTCTCTTGGAAAGTTTTAGTCAGCCTGGGAATTCTGATTATTCTACCCTGCTCACATCATGTAGTAATAACATTGTAAATATTACGAACAATACTGTAAATTTAGTTTATACCCAGGATTACAAAATAATCTAGACACATGGTTGGTAAATACATCAAAAATTAAGATTAATTTTCCAAGCTAAGCACATAAAAGTTACTACAAGCTAACGTACTTGCAAGGTTGATATACAGAAGTCCCTTGGAGACAACTAGCTGATATATCAAGGAATTCTCAAAGACTGATTATTAATGCTCCAAAGCAATATAAATTCGGTGAAACAATCAGAAGACATTAAATACAGGCAGTTTTATTTCTACGTCAGATCTGTTCTTCATATGATATAAGTCAAGGCAAATCCCTGTCACCTTTTATTTTCTTGCTATGGCATGATGTGAGGGAAATAAGAGGCCCACTTAGCTCTTTTGTGTAGCTCATTTAAAATAACCCAGATTAATGGGGGACCTGTCTGTGTTACCCTTGTAGTGGATGATAAATACTAAGAATTATTATTGAAGCCATTCAACTTCCCATTAATAATACATTAGTAAATACCGTATCATCAGATTTCATTGACATATGTTTGGTTTTTTTACACCAGCTTGCAGCTGAGCCAAGTGTTAGCTTAAATACCAGCAATATTTCATTCATGAAGGGTAAGGGTCCTGCTAGCTTCTGCAGGTACACGGGATGCAGAAAGGAGAAAAAACAGGTCCCAAAATACGTGAAATGCTGTTGTAACAAAGCTGAGAAAGCACAGAGAATATTTTCCAAACAGGCAGGGAACAGAATATCACAGAAAGTAGAATGTTTCTTCTCTTGACATTTTCCAAAGCCTAATGGTCCAACACTTCACTCTGTTTTAAAAGCCCAGTTCAATCCTGTGTCATGCCAGAAAAAATAATTCGAATTTCAGGAGTTTCTTTCCTTTCCTTTCTAGAGTAAGACTGAAAAATAATAATTTAAGCCATTTGCAAACGAGTATTATTATTGTTCTCACTCATTCAAGGGTTGTCAAATTGGCTTGGAAATCTTTAATGGATTACATCCTTTCCTGAAGTTGCTTCTCTTCTAGAAGGATCTGTGGTCTTTTTAGAATTTCTTAGGAGGTTAAACCTTTTCTTTCCTGAAAATGGATGAGTTTCTGTTTTGTGAGTAATGACTGTGCTTCCTTAGGTCTAAATTTACTCTTTTTGTGAGCGATAGTCAATTGTCAAGTTCTTGCATTTTTTTAAATCAGTGACTGTAGGCAACTTCCTTCTTCATGCAATAATAGTGAGCAAACCTGAAAGGAACCTGTTTCTTACTCTCACTTCCCAAAGGAATGAGACACAAGCTTTTCTATATCTTTTTTTAAAAGAAAATATTGTTCTAGTCAGATTAGTATCTATATATCCTTCATATTTATTGCTTGCACTGGCATATAGTTCTAGGTAATCCCATGCCAGGACAAGTCTTATAGTAGCTATTCACTAGTTTGTTTTATTTGCATATTTAATTCAGTCTCTGAAATTGGGATTCATTAAAAAATAATTTAAAAAACCCTGGCATGTTCAAACTGTATTTTTATTTTTGTATTTTCTGCTGAGTATAAAAGCCCACGATATTTTCCAGTCTGTTTTCATTCTGCTAACAAAACTTCTGGTTTTGCATATATGCACACATATGTATGGCAGTGTGTCTGTGTATGTATGCATGTTTATACAATAGGGAACACAATTCCCCCCACTCCCTGGGATATTTGAGAATTCCCAATGGGATTTTTTTTAAGAACTGCAATATAAAGTCCATGACATTCAGAATTTTAGATAACTTTCAGAGAGACTTTATTAAGGATTTAAAAAAAAAAAAAGGTAATAAATGTTACATTTGTTTTGATGAAGTAACACATTGGAAAATTAGGTATATAACATTAGACCAATAAATTTATAAAAGAATAACTGCCCTGAAACAAAAACACACTGCAGATTTAAAATTCTCT